>NW_027474029.1:0-99042 GCF_050947335.1 Megachile rotundata | reverse complement strand
TAGCCATATTGTGCTTATATGATCGACAGAACGACAATTACTATACTCATTACTCCTATTATTATCAATCTGACTCATATTATTAGCCATATTATGCTTATATGATCGATAGAACAACAATTACTATACTTATTACTCTCATATTAATCAATCTAACTCATATTATTAGCCATATTATGCTTATATGATCGATAGGACGACAATTACTATACTCATTACTCTTATTATTATCAATCTAACTCATATTATTAGCCATATTATGCTTATGTGATCGATAGAACGACAATTACTATACTTATTACTCTCATTATAATCAATCTAACTCATATTATTAGCCATATTATGCTTATATGATCGATAGGACGACAATTACTATACTCATTACTCTTATTATTATCAATCTAACTCATATTATTAGCCATATTATGCTTATATGATCGATATAACGACAATTACTATACTTATTACACTCACTGTTATCAATCTAACTCATATTATTAGCCACATTATGGTTATATGACCGATAGAACGACAAATACTATACTTATTACTCTTATTACTATCAATCTAACTCATATTATTAGCCATATTGTGCTTATATGATCGATAGAACGACAATTACTATACTCATTACTCCTATTATTATCAATCTGACTCATATTATTAGCCATATTATGCTTATATGATCGATAGAACAACAATTACTATACTTATTACTCTCATTATAATCAATCTAACTCATATTATTAGCCATATTATGCTTATATGATCGATAGGACGACAATTACTATACTCATTACTCTTATTATTATCAATCTAACTCATATTATTAGCCATATTATGCTTATGTGATCGATAGAACTACAATTACTATACTTATTACTCTTACTATTATCAATCTAACGCATATTATTAACCATATTATGCTTATATGAGCAATAGAACTACAATTACTATACTTATTACACTCACTATTATCAATCTAACTCATATTATTAACCATATTATGCAGATATGATCGATAGAACGACAATTACTATACTTATTACTCTTATTATTATCAATCTGACTCATATTATTGGCCATATTATGCTTCTCTGATCGATAGAACGACAATTACTATACTCATTACTCTTATTATTATCAATCTATCGCATATTATTAACCGTATTATGCTTATATGAGCAATAGAACTACAATTACTATACTTATTACACTCACTATTATCAATCTAACTCATATTATGAACCATATTATGCAGATATGATCGATAGAACGACAATTACTATACTTATTACTCTTATTATCATCCATCTATCTCATATTATTAGCCATATTATGCTTATGTGATCGATAGAACGACAATTACTATACTTATTGCACTCACTATTGTCATCTAACTCATATTATTAACCACATTATGCAGATATGATCGATAGGACGACAATTACTATACTTATTACTCTTATTATTATCAATCTAACGCATATTATTAACCATATTATGCTTATATGAGCAATAGAACTACAATTACTATACTTATTACACTCACCATTACCAATCTAACTCATATTATTAACCATATTATGCAGATATGATCGATAGAACGACAATTACTATACTTATTACTCTTATTATTATCAATCTAACGCATATTATTAACCATATTATGCTTATATGAGCAATAGAACTACAATTACTATACTTATTACACTCACCATTACCAATCTAACTCATATTATTAACCATATTATGCAGATATGATCGATAGAACGACAATTACTATACTTATTACTCTTATTATTATCAATCTAACTCATATTATTGGCCATATTATGCTTATGTGATCGATAGAACGACAATTACTATACTCATTACTCTTATTATTATCAATCTATCGGATATTATTAACCATATTATGCTTATATGAGCAATAGAACTACAATTACTATACTTATTACACTCACCATTACCAATCTAACTCATATTATTAACCATATTATGCAGATATGATCGATAGAACGACAATTACTATACTTATTACTCTTATTATTATCAATCTAACTCATATTATTAGCCATATTATGCTTATGTGATCGATAGAACGACAATTACTATACTTATTACTCTTATTATTATCAATCTAACTCATATTACTGGCCATATCATGCTTATATGATCGATAGAACGACAATTACTATAGTTATTACTCTTATCATTATCAATCTAACATATATTATTAGCCATATTATGCTTATATGATCCATAGACCGCCAATTACTATACTTATTACTCTTACTATTATCAATCTAACTCATATTATTAGAAATATTATGCTTATATGAGCAATAGAAGTACAATTACTATACTTATTACACTCACTGTTATCAATCTAACTTATATTATTAACCATATTATGCAGATATGATCGATAGGACGACAATTACTATACTTATTACTCTTATTATTATCAATCTAACGCATATTATTAACCATATTATGCTTATATGAGCAATAGAACTACAATTACTATACTTATTACACTCACTATTATCAATCTAACTCATATTATTAACCATATTATGCAGATATGATCGATAGAACGACAATTACTATACTTATTACTCTTGCTATTATCAATCTAACTCATATTATGAACCATATTATGCAGATATGATCGATAGAACGACAATTACTATACTTATTACTCTTATTATTATCCATCTATCTCATATTATTAGCCATATTATGCTTATGTGATCGATAGAACGACAATTACTATACTTATTGCACTCACTATTGTCAATCTAACTCATATTATTAACCACATTATGCAGATATGATCAATAGGACGACAATTACTATACTTATTACTCTTATTATTATCAATCTAACGCATATTATTAACCATATCATGCTTATATGATCGATAGAACGACAATTACTATAGTAATTACTCTTATCATTATCAATCTAACCCATATTATTAGCCATATTATGCTTATATGATCGATAGAACGACAATTACTGTACTTATTACTCTTATCATTATCAATCTAACCCATATTATTAGCCATATTATGCTTATATGATCGGTAGAACGATAATTACTATACTTATTACTCTTACTATTATCAATCTAACGCATATTATTAACCATATTATGCTTATATGAGCAATAGAAGTACAATTACTATACTTATTACACTCACTGTTATCAATCTAACTTATATTATTAACCATATTATGCAGATATGATCGATAGGACGACAATTACTATACTTATTACTCTTATTATTATCAATCTAACGCATATTATTAACCATATTATGCTTATATGAGCAATAGAACTACAATTACTATACTTATTACACTCACTATTATCAATCTAACTCATATTATTAACCATATTATGCAGATATGATCGATAGAACGACAATTACTATACTTATTACTTTTATTATTATCAATCTAACTCATATTATTAGCCATATTATGCTTATATGATCGATATAACGACAATTACTATACTTATTACACTCACTGTTACCAATCTAACTCATATTATTAGCCATATTATGGTTATATGACCGATAGAACGACAATTACTATACTTATTACTCTTATTACTATCAATCTAACTCATATTATTAGCCACATTATGCTTATATGATCGATAGGACGACAATTACTATACTCATTACTCTTATTATTATCAATCTAACTCATATTATTAGCCATATTATGCTTATATGATCGATATAACGACAATTACTATAGTTATTACTCTTATCATTAACAATCTAACATATATTATTAGCCATATTATGCTTATATGATCCATAGACCGACAATTACTATACTTATTACTCTTACTATTATCAATCTAACTCATATTATTAGAAATATTCTGCTTATATGAGCAATAGAAGTACAATTACTATACTTATTACACTCACTGTTATCAATCTAACTTATATTATTAACCATATTATGCAGATATGATCGATAGGACGACAATTACTATACTTATTACTCTTATTATTATCAATCTAACGCATATTATTAACCATATTATGCTTATATGAGCAATAGAACTACAATTACTATACTTATTACACTCACTATTATCAATCTAACTCATATTATTAACCATATTATGCAGATATGATCGATAGAACGACAATTACTATACTTATTACTCTTGCTATTATCAATCTAACTCATATTATTATCCATATTATGCTTATATGATCGATAGAACGACAATTACTATACTCATTACTCTTATTATTATCAATCTATCGCATATTATTAACCATATTATGCTTATATGAGCAATAGAACTACAATTACTATACTTATTACACTCAATATTATCAATCTAACTCATATTATGAACCATATTATGCAGATATGATCGATAGAACGACAATTACTATACTTATTACTCTTATTATTATCCATCTATCTCATATTATTAGCCATATTATGCTTATGTGATCGATAGAACGACAATTACTATACTTATTGCACTCACTATTGTTAATCTAACTCATATTATTAACCACATTATGCAGATATGATCGATAGGACGACAATTACTATACTTATTACTCTTATTATTATCAATCTAACGCATATTATTAACCATATTATGCTTATATGAGCAATAGAACTACAATTACTATACTTATTACACTCACCATTACCAATCTAACTCATATTATTAACCATATTATGCAGATATGATCGATAGAACGACAATTACTATACTTATTACTCTTATTATTATCAATCTAACTCATATTATTGGCCATATCATGCTTATATGATCGATAGAACGACAATTACTATAGTTATTACTCTTATCATTATCAATCTAACCCATATTATTAGCCATATTATGCTTATATGATCGATAGAACGACAATTACTGTACTTATTACTCTTATCATTATCAATCAAACCCATATTATTAGCCATATTATGCTTATATGATCGATAGATCGACAATTACTACACTTATTACACTCACTGTTATCAATCTAACTCAGTTTATTAGCCATATTATGCTTATATGATCGGTAGAACGATAATTACTATACTTATTACTCTTACTATTATCAATCTAACTCATATTATTGGCCATATCATGCTTATATGATCGATAGAACGACAATTACTATAGTTATTACTCTTATCATTATCAATCTAACATATATTATTAGCCATATTATGCTTATATGATCCATAGACCGACAATTACTATACTTATTACTCTTACTATTATCAATCTAACTCATATTATTAGAAATATTATGCTTATATGAGCAATAGAAGTACAATTACTATACTTATTACACTCACTGTTATCAATCTAACTTATATTATTAACCATATTATGCAGATATGATCGATAGGACGACAATTACTATACTTATTACTCTTATTATTATCAATCTAACGCATATTATTAACCATATTATGCTTATATGAGCAATAGAACTACAATTACTATACTTATTACACTCACTATTATCAATCTAACTCATATTATTAACCATATTATGCAGATATGATCGATAGAACGACAATTACTATACTTATTACTCTTGCTATTATCAATCTAACTCATATTATTAGCCATATTATGCTTATATGATCGATAGAACGACAATTACTATACCTATTACTCTTATCATTATAAATCTATCGCATATTATTAACCATATTATGCTTATATGAGCAATAGAACTACAATTAATATACTTATTACACTCACCATTACCAATCTAACTCATATTATTAACCATATTATGCAGATATGATCGATAGAACGACAATTACTATACTTATTACTCTTATTATTATCAATCTGACTCATATTATTGGCCATATTATGCTTATCTGATCGATAGAACGACAATTACTATACTCATTACTCTTATTATTATCAATCTATCGCATATTATTAACCATATTATGCTTATATGAGCAATAGAACTACAATTACTATACTTATTACACTCACTATTATCAATCTAACTCATATTATGAACCATATTATGCAGATATGATCGATAGAACGACAATTACTATACTTATTACTCTTATTATTATCCATCTATCTCATATTAGTAACCATATTATGCTTATGTGATCGATAGAACGACAATTACTATACTTATTGCACTCACTATTGTCAATCTAACTCATATTATTAACCACATTATGCAGATATGATCGATAGGACGACAATTACTATACTTATTACTCTTATTATTATCAATCTAACGCATATTATTAACCATATTATGCTTATATGAGCAATAGAACTACAATTAGTATACTTATTACACTCACCATTACCAATCTAACTCATATTATTAACCATATTATGCAGATATGATCGATAGAACGACGATTACTATACTTATTACTCTTATTATTATCAATCTAACTCATATTATTGGCCATATCATGCTTATATGATCGATAGAACGACAATTACTATGGTTATTACTCTTATCATTATCAATCTAACCCATATTATTAGCCATATTATGCTTATATGATCGGTAGAACGATAATTACTATACTTATTACTCTTACTATTATGAATCTAACGCATATTATTAACCATATTATGCTTATATGAGCAATAGAAGTACAATTACTATACTTATTACACTCACTGTTATCAATCTAACTTATATTATTAACCATATTATGCAGATATGATCGATAGAACGACAATTACTATACTTATTACTTTTATTATTATCAATCTAACTCATATTATTAGCCATATTATGCTTATATGATCGATATAACGACAATTACTATACTTATTACACTCACTGTTATCAATCTAACTCATATTATTAGCGATATTATGGTTATATGACCGATAGAACGACAATTACTATACTTATTACTCTTATTACTATCAATCTAACTCATATTATTAGCCACATTATGCTTATATGATCGATAGGACGACAATTACTATACTCATTACTCTTATTATTATCAATCTAACTCATATTATTAGCCATATTATGCTTATATGACCGATATAACGACAATTACTATACTTATTACACTCACTGTTATCAATCTAACTCACATTATTAGCCATATTATGGTTATATGACCGATAGAACGACAATTACTATACTTATTACTCTTATTACTATCAATCTAACTCATATTATTAGCCACATTATGCTTATATGATCGATAGGACGACAATTACTATACTCATTACTCTTATTATTATCAATCTAACTCATATTATTACCCATATTATACTTATATGATCGATAGGATGACAATTACTATACGCATTACTCTTATTATTATCAATCTAACTCATATTATTAGCCATATTATGCTTATATGATCGATAGGACGACAATTACTGTACTCATTACTCTTATTATTATCAATCTAACTCATATTATTAGCCATATTATGGTTATATGACTGATAGAACGACAATTACTATACATATTACTCTTATTATTATCAATCTAACTCATATTATTAGCCATATTATGCTTATATGATCGATAGAACGACAATTACTATGCTTATTACACTCACTATTACCAATCTAACTCATATTATTAGCCATATTATGCTTATATGATCGATATAACGACAATTACTATACTTATTACACTCACTGTTATCAATCTAACTCATATTATTAGCCATACTATGGTTATATGACCGATAGAACGACAATTACTATACTTATTACTCTTATTACTATCAATCTAACTCATATTATTAGCCACATTATGCTTATATGATCGATAGGACGACAATTACTATACTCATTACTCTTATTATTATCAATCTAACTCATATTATTAGCCATATTATACTTATATGATCGATTGGATGACAATTACTATACTCATTACTCTTATTATTATCAATCTACCTCATATTATTAGCCATATTATGCTTATATGATCGATAGGACGACAATTACTGTACTCATTACTCTTATTATTATCAATCCAACTCATATTATTGGCCATATCATGCTTATATGATCGATAGAACGACAATTACTATAGTTATTACTCTTATCATTATCAATCTAACCCATATTATTAGCCATATTATGCTTATATGATCGATAGAACGACAATTACTGTACTTATTACTCTTATCATTATCAATCTAACCCATATTATTAGCCATATTATGCTTATATGATCGATAGATCGACAATTACTATACTTATTACACTCACTGTTATCAATCTAACTCAGTTTATTAGCCATATTATGCTTATATTATCGGTAGAACGATAATTACTATACTTATTACTCCTACTATTATCAATCTAACGCATATTATTAACCATATTATGCAGATATGATCGATAGGACGACAATTACTATACTTATTACACTCACTGTTATCAATCTAACTCATATTATTAGCCATATTATGGTTATATGACCGATAGAACGACAATTACTATACTTATTACTCTTATTACTATCAATCTAACTCATATTATTAGCCACATTATGCTTATATGATCGATAGGACGACAATTACTATACTCATTACTCTTATTATTATCAATCTAACTCATATTATTAGCCATATTATGCTTATATGATCGATATAACGACAATTACTATACTTATTACACTCACTGTTATCAATCTAACTCATATTATTAGCCATATTATGGTTATATGACCGATAGAACGACAATTACTATACTTATTACTCTTATTACTATCAATCTAACTCATATTATTAGCCATATTATGCTTATATGATCGATAGGACGACAATTACTGTACTCATTACTCTTATTATTATCAATCTAACTCATATTATTAGCCATATTATGGTTATATGACTGATAGAACGACAATTACTATACTTATTACTCTTATTATTATCAATCTAACTCATATTATTAGCCATATTATGCTTATATGATCGATAGAACGACAATTACTATGCTTATTACACTCACTATTACCAATCTAACTCATATTATTAGCCATATTATGCTTATATGATCGATATAACGACAATTACTATACTTATTACACTCACTGTTATCAATCTAACTCATATTATTAGCCATATTATGGTTATATGACCGATAGAACGACAATTACTATACTTATTACTCTTATTACTATCAATCTAACTCATATTATTAGCCACATTATGCTTATATGATCGATAGGAGGACAATTACTATACTCATTACTCTTATTATTATCAATCTAACTCATATTATTAGCCATATTATACTTATATGATCGATAGGATGACAATTACTATACTCATTACTCTTATTATTATCAATCTAACTCATATTATTAGCCATATTATGCTTATATGATCGATAGGACGACAATTACTGTACTCATTACTCTTATTATTATCAATCTAACTCATATTATTAGCCATATTATGGTTATATGACTGATAGAACGACAATTACTATACTTATTACTCTTATTATTATCAATCTAACTCATATTATTAGCCATATTATGCTTATATGATCGATAGAACGACAATTACTATGCTTATTACACTCACTATTACCAATCTAACTCATATTATTAGCCATATTATGCTTATATGATCGATATAACGACAATTACTATACTTATTACACTCACTGTTATCAATCTAACTCATATTATTAGCCATATTATGGTTATATGACCGATAGAACGACAATTACTATACTTATTACTCTTATTACTATCAATCTAACTCATATTATTAGCCACATTATGCTTATATGATCGATAGGAGGACAATTACTATACTCATTACTCTTATTATTATCAATCTAACTCATATTACTAGCCATATTATACTTATATCATCGATAGGATGACAATTACTATACTCATTACTCTTATTATTATCAATCTAACTCATATTATTAGCCATATTATGCTTATATGATCGATAGGACGACAACTACTGTACTCATTACTCTTATTATTATCAATCTAACTCATATTATTAGCCATATTATAGTTATATGACTGATAGAACGACAATTACTATACTTATTACTCTTATTATTATCAATCTAACTCATATTATTAGCCATATTATGCTTATATGATCGATAGAACGACAATTACTATGCTTATTACACTCACTATTACCAATCTAACTCATATTATTAACCATATTATGCAGATGTGATCGATAGAACGACAATTACTATACATATTACTCTTATTCTTATCAATCTAACTCATATTATTAGCCATATTATACTTATATGATCGATAGGATGACAATTACTATACTCATTACTCTTATTATTATCAATCTAACTCATATTATTAGCCATATTATGCTTATATGATCGATAGGATGACAATTACTATACTCATTACTCTTATTATTATCAATCTAACTCATATTATTACCATATTATGGTTATATGACCGATAGAACGACAATTAATATACTTATTATTCTTATTATTATCAATCTAACTCATATTATTAGCCATATTATGCTTACAAGATCGATATAACGACAATTACTATACTTATTACACTCACTGTTATCAATCTAACTCATATTATTAGCCATATTATGCTTATATGATCGATAGGACGACAATTACTGTACTCATTACTCTTATTATTATCAATCTAACTCATATTATTAGCCATATTATGGTTATATGACTGATAGAACGACAATTACTATACTTATTACTCTTATTATTATCAATCTAACTCATATTATTAGCCATATTATGCTTATATGATCGATAGAACGACAATTACCATGCTTATTACACTCACTATTACCAATCTAACTCATATTATTAGCCATATTATGCTTATATGATCGATATAACGACAATTACTATACTTATTACACTCACTGTTATCAATCTAACTCATATTATTAGCCATATTATGGTTATATGACCGATAGAACGACAATTACTATACTTATTACTCTTATTACTATCAATCTAACTCATATTATTAGCCACATTATGCTTATATGATCGATAGGACGACAATTACTATACTCATTACTCTTATTATTATCAATCTAACTCATATTATTAGCCATATTATACTTATATGATCGATAGGATGACAATTACTATACTCATTACTCTTATTATTATCAATCTAACTCATATTATTAGCCATATTATGCTTATATGATCGATAGGACGACAATTACTGTACTCATTACTCTTATTATTATCAATCTAACTCATATTATTAGCCATATTATGCTTATATGATCGATAGAACGACAATTACTATGCTTATTACACTCACCATTACCAATCTAACTCATATTATTAACCATATTATGCAGATGTGATCGATAGAACGACAATTACTATACATATTACTCTTATTCTTATCAATCTAACTCATATTATTAGGCATATTATACTTATATGATCGATAGGATGACGATTACTATACTCATTACTCTTATTATTATCAATCTAACTCATATTATTAGCCATATTATGCTTATATGATCGATATAACGACAATTACTATACTTATTACACTCACTGTTATCAATCAAACTCATATTATTAGCCATATTATGCTTATATGATCGATATAACGACAATTACTATACTTATTACACTCACTGTTATCAATCTAACTCATATTATTAGCGATATTATGGTTATATGACCGATAGAACGACAATTACTATACTTATTACTCTTATTACTATCAATCTAACTCATATTATTAGCCACATTATGCTTATATGATCGATAGGACGACAATTACTATACTCATTACTCTTATTATTATCAATCTAACTCATATTATTAGCCATATTATGCTTATATGACCGATATAACGACAATTACTATACTTATTACACTCACTGTTATCAATCTAACTCATATTATTAGCCATATTATGGTTATATGACCGATAGAACGACAATTACTATACTTATTACTCTTATTACTATCAATCTAACTCATATTATTAGCCACATTATGCTTATATGATCGATAGGACGACAATTACTATACTCATTACTCTTATTATTATCAATCTAACTCATATTATTACCCATATTATACTTATATGATCGATAGGATGACAATTACTATACGCATTACTCTTATTATTATCAATCTAACTCATATTATTAGCCATATTATGCTTATATGATCGATAGGACGACAATTACTGTACTCATTACTCTTATTATTATCAATCTAACTCATATTATTAGCCATATTATGGTTATATGACTGATAGAACGACAATTACTATACTTATTACTCTTATTATTATCAATCTAACTCATATTATTAGCCATATTATGCTTATATGATCGATAGAACGACAATTACCATGCTTATTACACTCACTATTACCAATCTAACTCATATTATTAGCCATATTATGCTTATATGATCGATATAACGACAATTACTATACTTATTACACTCACTGTTATCAATCTAACTCATATTATTAGCCATATTATGGTTATATGACCGATAGAACGACAATTACTATACTTATTACTCTTATTACTATCAATCTAACTCATATTATTAGCCACATTATGCTTATATGATCGATAGGACGACAATTACTATACTCATTACTCTTATTATTATCAATCTAACTCATATTATTAGCCATATTATACTTATATGATCGATAGGATGACAATTACTATACTCATTACTCTTATTATTATCAATCTAACTCATATTATTAGCCATATTATGCTTATATGATCGATAGGACGACAATTACTGTACTCATTACTCTTATTATTATCAATCTAACTCATATTATTAGCCATATTATGCTTATATGATCGATAGAACGACAATTACTATGCTTATTACACTCACCATTACCAATCTAACTCATATTATTAACCATATTATGCAGATGTGATCGATAGAACGACAATTACTATACATATTACTCTTATTCTTATCAATCTAACTCATATTATTAGGCATATTATACTTATATGATCGATAGGATGACGATTACTATACTCATTACTCTTATTATTATCAATCTAACTCATATTATTAGCCATATTATGCTTATATGATCGATATAACGACAATTACTATACTTATTACACTCACTGTTATCAATCAAACTCATATTATTAGCCATATTATGCTTATATGATCGATATAACGACAATTACTATACTTATTACACTCACTGTTATCAATCTAACTCATATTATTAGCGATATTATGGTTATATGACCGATAGAACGACAATTACTATACTTATTACTCTTATTACTATCAATCTAACTCATATTATTAGCCACATTATGCTTATATGATCGATAGGACGACAATTACTATACTCATTACTCTTATTATTATCAATCTAACTCATATTATTAGCCATATTATGCTTATATGACCGATATAACGACAATTACTATACTTATTACACTCACTGTTATCAATCTAACTCATATTATTAGCCATATTATGGTTATATGACCGATAGAACGACAATTACTATACTTATTACTCTTATTACTATCAATCTAACTCATATTATTAGCCACATTATGCTTATATGATCGATAGGACGACAATTACTATACTCATTACTCTTATTATTATCAATCTAACTCATATTATTACCCATATTATACTTATATGATCGATAGGATGACAATTACTATACGCATTACTCTTATTATTATCAATCTAACTCATATTATTAGCCATATTATGCTTATATGATCGATAGGACGACAATTACTGTACTCATTACTCTTATTATTATCAATCTAACTCATATTATTAGCCATATTATGGTTATATGACTGATAGAACGACAATTACTATACATATTACTCTTATTATTATCAATCTAACTCATATTATTAGCCATATTATGCTTATATGATCGATAGAACGACAATTACTATGCTTATTACACTCACTATTACCAATCTAACTCATATTATTAGCCATATTATGCTTATATGATCGATATAACGACAATTACTATACTTATTACACTCACTGTTATCAATCTAACTCATATTATTAGCCATACTATGGTTATATGACCGATAGAACGACAATTACTATACTTATTACTCTTATTACTATCAATCTAACTCATATTATTAGCCACATTATGCTTATATGATCGATAGGACGACAATTACTATACTCATTACTCTTATTATTATCAATCTAACTCATATTATTAGCCATATTATACTTATATGATCGATTGGATGACAATTACTATACTCATTACTCTTATTATTATCAATCTACCTCATATTATTAGCCATATTATGCTTATATGATCGATAGGACGACAATTACTGTACTCATTACTCTTATTATTATCAATCCAACTCATATTATTGGCCATATCATGCTTATATGATCGATAGAACGACAATTACTATAGTTATTACTCTTATCATTATCAATCTAACCCATATTATTAGCCATATTATGCTTATATGATCGATAGAACGACAATTACTGTACTTATTACTCTTATCATTATCAATCTAACCCATATTATTAGCCATATTATGCTTATATGATCGATAGATCGACAATTACTATACTTATTACACTCACTGTTATCAATCTAACTCAGTTTATTAGCCATATTATGCTTATATTATCGGTAGAACGATAATTACTATACTTATTACTCCTACTATTATCAATCTAACGCATATTATTAACCATATTATGCAGATATGATCGATAGGACGACAATTACTATACTTATTACACTCACTGTTATCAATCTAACTCATATTATTAGCCATATTATGGTTATATGACCGATAGAACGACAATTACTATACTTATTACTCTTATTACTATCAATCTAACTCATATTATTAGCCACATTATGCTTATATGATCGATAGGACGACAATTACTATACTCATTACTCTTATTATTATCAATCTAACTCATATTATTAGCCATATTATGCTTATATGATCGATATAACGACAATTACTATACTTATTACACTCACTGTTATCAATCTAACTCATATTATTAGCCATATTATGGTTATATGACCGATAGAACGACAATTACTATACTTATTACTCTTATTACTATCAATCTAACTCATATTATTAGCCATATTATGCTTATATGATCGATAGGACGACAATTACTGTACTCATTACTCTTATTATTATCAATCTAACTCATATTATTAGCCATATTATGGTTATATGACTGATAGAACGACAATTACTATACTTATTACTCTTATTATTATCAATCTAACTCATATTATTAGCCATATTATGCTTATATGATCGATAGAACGACAATTACTATGCTTATTACACTCACTATTACCAATCTAACTCATATTATTAGCCATATTATGCTTATATGATCGATATAACGACAATTACTATACTTATTACACTCACTGTTATCAATCTAACTCATATTATTAGCCATATTATGGTTATATGACCGATAGAACGACAATTACTATACTTATTACTCTTATTACTATCAATCTAACTCATATTATTAGCCACATTATGCTTATATGATCGATAGGAGGACAATTACTATACTCATTACTCTTATTATTATCAATCTAACTCATATTATTAGCCATATTATACTTATATGATCGATAGGATGACAATTACTATACTCATTACTCTTATTATTATCAATCTAACTCATATTATTAGCCATATTATGCTTATATGATCGATAGGACGACAATTACTGTACTCATTACTCTTATTATTATCAATCTAACTCATATTATTAGCCATATTATGGTTATATGACTGATAGAACGACAATTACTATACTTATTACTCTTATTATTATCAATCTAACTCATATTATTAGCCATATTATGCTTATATGATCGATAGAACGACAATTACTATGCTTATTACACTCACTATTACCAATCTAACTCATATTAATTAGCCAATATTATGCTTATATGATCGATATAACGACAATTACTATACTTATTACACTCACTGTTATCAATCTAACTCATATTATTAGCCATATTATGGTTATATGACCGATAGAACGACAATTACTATACTTATTACTCTTATTACTATCAATCTAACTCATATTATTAGCCACATTATGCTTATATGATCGATAGGAGGACAATTACTATACTCATTACTCTTATTATTATCAATCTAACTCATATTACTAGCCATATTATACTTATATCATCGATAGGATGACAATTACTATACTCATTACTCTTATTATTATCAATCTAACTCATATTATTAGCCATATTATGCTTATATGATCGATAGGACGACAACTACTGTACTCATTACTCTTATTATTATCAATCTAACTCATATTATTAGCCATATTATAGTTATATGACTGATAGAACGACAATTACTATACTTATTACTCTTATTATTATCAATCTAACTCATATTATTAGCCATATTATGCTTATATGATCGATAGAACGACAATTACTATGCTTATTACACTCACTATTACCAATCTAACTCATATTATTAACCATATTATGCAGATGTGATCGATAGAACGACAATTACTATACATATTACTCTTATTCTTATCAATCTAACTCATATTATTAGCCATATTATACTTATATGATCGATAGGATGACAATTACTATACTCATTACTCTTATTATTATCAATCTAACTCATATTATTAGCCATATTATGCTTATATGATCGATAGGATGACAATTACTATACTCATTACTCTTATTATTATCAATCTAACTCATATTATTACCATATTATGGTTATATGACCGATAGAACGACAATTAATATACTTATTATTCTTATTATTATCAATCTAACTCATATTATTAGCCATATTATGCTTACAAGATCGATATAACGACAATTACTATACTTATTACACTCACTGTTATCAATCTAACTCATATTATTAGCCATATTATGCTTATATGATCGATAGGACGACAATTACTGTACTCATTACTCTTATTATTATCAATCTAACTCATATTATTAGCCATATTATGGTTATATGACTGATAGAACGACAATTACTATACTTATTACTCTTATTATTATCAATCTAACTCATATTATTAGCCATATTATGCTTATATGATCGATAGAACGACAATTACCATGCTTATTACACTCACTATTACCAATCTAACTCATATTATTAGCCATATTATGCTTATATGATCGATATAACGACAATTGCTATACTTATTACACTCACTGTTATCAATCTAACTCATATTATTAGCCATATTATGGTTATATGACCGATAGAACGACAATTACTATACTTATTACTCTTATTACTATCAATCTAACTCATATTATTAGCCACATTATGCTTATATGATCGATAGGACGACAATTACTATACTCATTACTCTTATTATTATCAATCTAACTCATATTATTAGCCATATTATACTTATATGATCGATAGGATGACAATTACTATACTCATTACTCTTATTATTATCAATCTAACTCATATTATTAGCCATATTATGCTTATATGATCGATAGGACGACAATTACTGTACTCATTACTCTTATTATTATCAATCTAACTCATATTATTAGCCATATTATGCTTATATGATCGATAGAACGACAATTACTATGCTTATTACACTCACCATTACCAATCTAACTCATATTATTAACCATATTATGCAGATGTGATCGATAGAACGACAATTACTATACATATTACTCTTATTCTTATCAATCTAACTCATATTATTAGGCATATTATACTTATATGATCGATAGGATGACGATTACTATACTCATTACTCTTATTATTATCAATCTAACTCATATTATTAGCCATATTATGCTTATATGATCGATATAACGACAATTACTATACTTATTACACTCACTGTTATCAATCAAACTCATATTATTAGCCATATTATGGTTATATGACCGATAGAACGACAATTACTATACTTATTACTCTTATTACTATCAATCTAACTCATATTATTAGCCACATTATGCTTATATGATCGATAGGACGACAATTACTATACTCATTACTCTTATTATTATCAATCTAACTCATATTATTAGCCATATTATGCTTATATGATCGATATAACGACAATTACTATACTTATTACACTCACTGTTATCAATCTAACTCATATTATTAGCCATATTATGGTTATATGACCGATAGAACGACAATTACTATACTTATTACTCTTATTACTATCAATCTAACTCATATTATTAGCCACATTATGCTTATATGATCGATAGGACGACAATTACTATACTTATTACTCTTATTACTATCAATCTAACTCATATTATTAGCCACATTATGCTTATATGATCGATAGGACGACAATTACTATACTCATTACTCTTATTATTATCAATCTAACTCATATTATTTGCCATATTATGCTTATATGATCGATAGATCGACAATTACTATACTTATTACACTCACTGTTATCAATCTAACTCATATTATTAGCCATATTATGCTTATATGATCGGTAGAACGATAATTACTATACTTATTACTCTTACTATTATCAATCTAACTCATATTATTAGCCATATTATGCTTATATGATAGGTAGAACGACTATTGCTGTACTTATTACTCTTATTATTATCAATCTAACTCATATTGTTGGCCATATTATGCTTATGTGATCGATAGAACGACAATTCCTATACTCATTACTCTTATTATTATCAATCTATCGCATATTATTAACCATATTATGCTTATATGAGCAATAGAACTACAATTACTATACTTATTACACTCACCATTACCAATCTAACTCATATTATTAACCATATTATGCAGATATGATCGATAGAACGACAATTACTATACTTATTACTCTTATTATTATCAATCTAACTCATATTATTGGCCATATTATGCTTATGTGATCGATAGAACGACAATTACTATACTCATTACTCTTATTATTATCAATCTATCGGATATTATTAACCATATTATGCTTATATGAGCAATAGAACTACAATTACTATACTTATTACACTCACCATTACCAATCTAACTCATATTATTAACCATATTATGCAGATATGATCGATAGAACGACAATTACTATACTTATTACTCTTATTATTATCAATCTAACTCATATTATTAGCCATATTATGCTTATGTGATCGATAGAACGACAAATACTATACTTATTACTCTTATTATTATCAATCTAACTCATATTATTGGCCATATCATGCTTATATGATCGATAGAACGACAATTACTATAGTTATTACTCTTATCATTATCAATCTCACATATATTATTAGCCATATTACGCTTATATGATCCATAGACCGACAATTACTATACTTATTACTCTTACTATTATCAATCTAACTCATATTATTAGAAATATTATGCTTATGTGAGCAATAGAAGTACAATTACTATACTTATTACACTCACTGTTATCAATCTAACTTATATTATTAACCATATTATGCAGATATGATCGATAGGACGACAATTACTATACTTATTACTCTTATTATTATCAATCTAACGCATATTATTAACCATATTATGCTTATATGAGCAATAGAACTACAATTACTATACTTATTACACTCACTATTATCAATCTAACTCATATTATTAACCATATTATGCAGATATGATCGATAGAACGACAATTACTATACTTATTACTCTTGCTATTATCAATCTAACTCATATTATTAGCCATATTATGCTTATATGATCGATAGAACGACAATTACTATACCTATTACTCTTATCATTATCAATCTATCGCATATTATTAACCATATTATGCTTATATGAGCAATAGAACTACAATTACTATACTTATTACACTCACCATTACCAATCTAACTCATATTATTAACCATATTATGCAGATATGATCGATAGAACGACAATTACTATACTTATTACTCTTATTATTATCAATCTAACTCATATTATTGGCCATATCATGCTTATATGGTCGATAGAACGACAATTACTATAGTTATTACTCTTATCATTATCAATCTAACCCATAGTATTAGCCATATTATGCTTATATGATCGATAGAACGACAATTACTGTACTTATTACTCTTATCATTATCAATCTAACTCATATTATTAGCCATATTATGCTTATATGATCGATATAACGACAATTACTATACTTATTACACTCACTGTTATCAATCTAACTCATATTATTAGCCATATTATGCTTATATGATCGGTAGAACGATAATTACTATACTCATTACTCTGATTATTATCAATCTATCGCATATTATTAACCATATTATGCTTATATGAGCAATAGAACTACAATTACTATACTTATTACACTCACCATTACCAATCTAACTCATATTATTAACCATATTATGCAGATATGATCGATAGAACGACAATTACTATACTTATTACTCTTATTATTATCAATCTAACTCATATTATTGGCCATATTATGCTTATGTGATCGATAGAACGACAATTACTATACTCATTACTCTTATTATTATCAATCTATCGGATATTATTAACCATATTATGCTTATATGAGCAATAGAACTACAATTACTATACTTATTACACTCACCATTACCAATCTAACTCATATTATTAACCATATTATGCAGATATGATCGATAGAACGACAATTACTATACTTATTACTCTTATTATTATCAATCTAACTCATATTATTGGCCATATCATGCTTATATGATCGATAGAACGACAATTACTATAGTTATTACTCTTATCATTATCAATCTATCATATATTATTAGCCATATTATGCTTATATGATCCATAGACCGACAATTACTATACTTATTACTCTTACTATTATCAATCTAACTCATATTATTAGAAATATTATGCTTATATGAGCAATAGAAGTACAATTACTATACTTATTACACTCACTGTTATCAATCTAACTTATATTATTAACCATATTATGCAGATATGATCGATAGGACGACAATTACTATACTTATTACTCTTATTATTATCAATCTAACGCATATTATTAACCATATTATGCTTATATGAGCAATAGAACTACAATTACTATACTTATTACACTCACTATTATCAATCTAACTCATATTATTAACCATATTATGCAGATATGATCGATAGAACGACAATTACTATACTTATTACTCTTGCTATTATCAATCTAACTCATATTATTAGCCATATTATGCTTATATGATCGATAAAACGACAATTACTATACCTATTACTCTTATCATTATCAATCTATCGCATATTATTAACCATATTATGCTTATATGAGCAATAGAACTACAATTAATATACTTATTACACTCACCATTACCAATCTAACTCATATTATTAACCACATTATGCAGATATGATCGATAGAACGACAAGTACTATACTTATTACTCTTATTATTATCAATCTATCGCATATTATTAACCATATTATGCTTATATGATCGATAGAACGACAATTACTATGCTTATTACACTCACTATTACCAATCTAACTCATATTATTAACCATATTATGCAGATGTGATCGATAGAACGACAATTACTATACATATTACTCTTATTCTTATCAATCTAACTCATATTATTAGGCATATTATACTTATATGATCGATAGGATGACAATTACTATACTCATTACTCTTATTATTATCAATCTAACTCATATTATTAGCCATATTATGCTTATATGATCGATATAACGACAATTACTATACTTATTACACTCACTGTTATCAATCAAACTCATATTATTAGCCATATTATGGTTATATGACCGATAGAACGACAATTACTATACTTATTACTCTTATTACTATCAATCTAACTCATATTATTAGCCACATTATGCTTATATGATCGATAGGACGACAATTACTATACTCATTACTCTTATTATTATCAATCTAACTCATATTATTAGCCATATTATGCTTATATGATCGATATAACGACAATTACTATACTTATTACACTCACTGTTATCAATCTAACTCATATTATTAGCCATATTATGGTTATATGACCGATAGAACGACAATTACTATACTTATTACTCTTATTACTATCAATCTAACTCATATTATTAGCCACATTATGCTTATATGATCGATAGGACGACAATTACTATACTTATTACTCTTATTACTATCAATCTAACTCATATTATTAGCCACATTATGCTTATATGATCGATAGGACGACAATTACTATACTCATTACTCTTATTATTATCAATCTAACTCATATTATTTGCCATATTATGCTTATATGATCGATAGATCGACAATTACTATACTTATTACACTCACTGTTATCAATCTAACTCATATTATTAGCCATATTATGCTTATATGATCGGTAGAACGATAATTACTATACTTATTACTCTTACTATTATCAATCTAACTCATATTATTAGCCATATTATGCTTATATGATAGGTAGAACGACTATTGCTGTACTTATTACTCTTATTATTATCAATCTAACTCATATTGTTGGCCATATTATGCTTATGTGATCGATAGAACGACAATTCCTATACTCATTACTCTTATTATTATCAATCTATCGCATATTATTAACCATATTATGCTTATATGAGCAATAGAACTACAATTACTATACTTATTACACTCACCATTACCAATCTAACTCATATTATTAACCATATTATGCAGATATGATCGATAGAACGACAATTACTATACTTATTACTCTTATTATTATCAATCTAACTCATATTATTGGCCATATCATGCTTATATGGTCGATAGAACGACAATTACTATAGTTATTACTCTTATCATTATCAATCTAACCCATAGTATTAGCCATATTATGCTTATATGATCGATAGAACGACAATTACTGTACTTATTACTCTTATCATTATCAATCTAACTCATATTATTAGCCATATTATGCTTATATGATCGATATAACGACAATTACTATACTTATTACACTCACTGTTATCAATCTAACTCATATTATTAGCCATATTATGCTTATATGATCGGTAGAACGATAATTACTATACTCATTACTCTGATTATTATCAATCTATCGCATATTATTAACCATATTATGCTTATATGAGCAATAGAACTACAATTACTATACTTATTACACTCACCATTACCAATCTAACTCATATTATTAACCACATTATGCAGATATGATCGATAGAACGACAAGTACTATACTTATTACTCTTATTATTATCAATCTATCGCATATTATTAACCATATTATGCTTATATGATCGATAGAACGACAATTACTATGCTTATTACACTCACTATTACCAATCTAACTCATATTATTAACCATATTATGCAGATGTGATCGATAGAACGACAATTACTATACATATTACTCTTATTCTTATCAATCTAACTCATATTATTAGGCATATTATACTTATATGATCGATAGGATGACAATTACTATACTCATTACTCTTATTATTATCAATCTAACTCATATTATTAGCCATATTATGCTTATATGATCGATATAACGACAATTACTATACTTATTACACTCACTGTTATCAATCAAACTCATATTATTAGCCATATTATGGTTATATGACCGATAGAACGACAATTACTATACTTATTACTCTTATTACTATCAATCTAACTCATATTATTAGCCACATTATGCTTATATGATCGATAGGACGACAATTACTATACTCATTACTCTTATTATTATCAATCTAACTCATATTATTAGCCATATTATGCTTATATGATCGATATAACGACAATTACTATACTTATTACACTCACTGTTATCAATCTAACTCATATTATTAGCCATATTATGGTTATATGACCGATAGAACGACAATTACTATACTTATTACTCTTATTACTATCAATCTAACTCATATTATTAGCCACATTATGCTTATATGATCGATAGGACGACAATTACTATACTTATTACTCTTATTACTATCAATCTAACTCATATTATTAGCCACATTATGCTTATATGATCGATAGGACGACAATTACTATACTCATTACTCTTATTATTATCAATCTAACTCATATTATTTGCCATATTATGCTTATATGATCGATAGATCGACAATTACTATACTTATTACACTCACTGTTATCAATCTAACTCATATTATTAGCCATATTATGCTTATATGATCGGTAGAACGATAATTACTATACTTATTACTCTTACTATTATCAATCTAACTCATATTATTAGCCATATTATGCTTATATGATAGGTAGAACGACTATTGCTGTACTTATTACTCTTATTATTATCAATCTAACTCATATTGTTGGCCATATTATGCTTATGTGATCGATAGAACGACAATTCCTATACTCATTACTCTTATTATTATCAATCTATCGCATATTATTAACCATATTATGCTTATATGAGCAATAGAACTACAATTACTATACTTATTACACTCACCATTACCAATCTAACTCATATTATTAACCATATTATGCAGATATGATCGATAGAACGACAATTACTATACTTATTACTCTTATTATTATCAATCTAACTCATATTATTGGCCATATTATGCTTATGTGATCGATAGAACGACAATTACTATACTCATTACTCTTATTATTATCAATCTATCGGATATTATTAACCATATTATGCTTATATGAGCAATAGAACTACAATTACTATACTTATTACACTCACCATTACCAATCTAACTCATATTATTAACCATATTATGCAGATATGATCGATAGAACGACAATTACTATACTTATTACTCTTGCTATTATCAATCTAACTCATATTATTAGCCATATTATGCTTATATGATCGATAGAACGACAAATACTATACTTATTACACTCACTGTTATCAATCTAACTCATATTATTAGCCATATTATGGTTATATGACCGATAGAACGACAATTACTATACTTATTACTCTTATTACTATCAATCTAACTCATATTATTAGCCACATTATGCTTATATGATCGATAGGACGACAATTACTATACTTATTACTCTTATTACTATCAATCTAACTCATATTATTAGCCACATTATGCTTATATGATCGATAGGACGACAATTACTATACTCATTACTCTTATTATTATCAATCTAACTCATATTATTTGCCATATTATGCTTATATGATCGATAGATCGACAATTACTATACTTATTACACTCACTGTTATCAATCTAACTCATATTATTAGCCATATTATGCTTATATGATCGGTAGAACGATAATTACTATACTTATTACTCTTACTATTATCAATCTAACTCATATTATTAGCCATATTATGCTTATATGATAGGTAGAACGACTATTGCTGTACTTATTACTCTTATTATTATCAATCTAACTCATATTGTTGGCCATATTATGCTTATGTGATCGATAGAACGACAATTCCTATACTCATTACTCTTATTATTATCAATCTATCGCATATTATTAACCATATTATGCTTATATGAGCAATAGAACTACAATTACTATACTTATTACACTCACCATTACCAATCTAACTCATATTATTAACCATATTATGCAGATATGATCGATAGAACGACAATTACTATACTTATTACTCTTATTATTATCAATCTAACTCATATTATTGGCCATATTATGCTTATGTGATCGATAGAACGACAATTACTATACTCATTACTCTTATTATTATCAATCTATCGGATATTATTAACCATATTATGCTTATATGAGCAATAGAACTACAATTACTATACTTATTACACTCACCATTACCAATCTAACTCATATTATTAACCATATTATGCAGATATGATCGATAGAACGACAATTACTATACTTATTACTCTTATTATTATCAATCTAACTCATATTATTAGCCATATTATGCTTATGTGATCGATAGAACGACAAATACTATACTTATTACTCTTATTATTATCAATCTAACTCATATTATTGGCCATATCATGCTTATATGATCGATAGAACGACAATTACTATAGTTATTACTCTTATCATTATCAATCTCACATATATTATTAGCCATATTACGCTTATATGATCCATAGACCGACAATTACTATACTTATTACTCTTACTATTATCAATCTAACTCATATTATTAGAAATATTATGCTTATGTGAGCAATAGAAGTACAATTACTATACTTATTACACTCACTGTTATCAATCTAACTTATATTATTAACCATATTATGCAGATATGATCGATAGGACGACAATTACTATACTTATTACTCTTATTATTATCAATCTAACGCATATTATTAACCATATTATGCTTATATGAGCAATAGAACTACAATTACTATACTTATTACACTCACTATTATCAATCTAACTCATATTATTAACCATATTATGCAGATATGATCGATAGAACGACAATTACTATACTTATTACTCTTGCTATTATCAATCTAACTCATATTATTAGCCATATTATGCTTATATGATCGATAGAACGACAATTACTATACCTATTACTCTTATCATTATCAATCTATCGCATATTATTAACCATATTATGCTTATATGAGCAATAGAACTACAATTACTATACTTATTACACTCACCATTACCAATCTAACTCATATTATTAACCATATTATGCAGATATGATCGATAGAACGACAATTACTATACTTATTACTCTTATTATTATCAATCTAACTCATATTATTGGCCATATCATGCTTATATGGTCGATAGAACGACAATTACTATAGTTATTACTCTTATCATTATCAATCTAACCCATAGTATTAGCCATATTATGCTTATATGATCGATAGAACGACAATTACTGTACTTATTACTCTTATCATTATCAATCTAACTCATATTATTAGCCATATTATGCTTATATGATCGATATAACGACAATTACTATACTTATTACACTCACTGTTATCAATCTAACTCATATTATTAGCCATATTATGCTTATATGATCGGTAGAACGATAATTACTATACTCATTACTCTGATTATTATCAATCTATCGCATATTATTAACCATATTATGCTTATATGAGCAATAGAACTACAATTACTATACTTATTACACTCACCATTACCAATCTAACTCATATTATTAACCATATTATGCAGATATGATCGATAGAACGACAATTACTATACTTATTACTCTTATTATTATCAATCTAACTCATATTATTGGCCATATTATGCTTATGTGATCGATAGAACGACAATTACTATACTCATTACTCTTATTATTATCAATCTATCGGATATTATTAACCATATTATGCTTATATGAGCAATAGAACTACAATTACTATACTTATTACACTCACCATTACCAATCTAACTCATATTATTAACCATATTATGCAGATATGATCGATAGAACGACAATTACTATACTTATTACTCTTATTATTATCAATCTAACTCATATTATTGGCCATATCATGCTTATATGATCGATAGAACGACAATTACTATAGTTATTACTCTTATCATTATCAATCTATCATATATTATTAGCCATATTATGCTTATATGATCCATAGACCGACAATTACTATACTTATTACTCTTACTATTATCAATCTAACTCATATTATTAGAAATATTATGCTTATATGAGCAATAGAAGTACAATTACTATACTTATTACACTCACTGTTATCAATCTAACTTATATTATTAACCATATTATGCAGATATGATCGATAGGACGACAATTACTATACTTATTACTCTTATTATTATCAATCTAACGCATATTATTAACCATATTATGCTTATATGAGCAATAGAACTACAATTACTATACTTATTACACTCACTATTATCAATCTAACTCATATTATTAACCATATTATGCAGATATGATCGATAGAACGACAATTACTATACTTATTACTCTTGCTATTATCAATCTAACTCATATTATTAGCCATATTATGCTTATATGATCGATAAAACGACAATTACTATACATATTACTCTTATCATTATCAATCTATCGCATATTATTAACCATATTATGCTTATATGAGCAATAGAACTACAATTAATATACTTATTACACTCACCATTACCAATCTAACTCATATTATTAACCACATTATGCAGATATGATCGATAGAACGACAAGTACTATACTTATTACTCTTATTATTATCAATCTATCGCATATTATTAACCATATTATGCTTATATGAGCAATAGAACTACAATTACTATACTTATTACACTCACCATTACCAATCTAACTCATATTATTAACCATATTATGCAGATATGATCGATAGAACGACAATTACTATACTTATTACTCTTATTATTATCAATCTAACTCATATTATTGGCCATATTATGCTTATGTGATCGATAGAACGACAATTACTATACTCATTACTCTTATTATTATCAATCTATCGGATATTATTAACCATATTATGCTTATATGAGCAATAGAACTACAATTACTTTACTTATTACACTCACCATTACCAATCTAACTCATATTATTAACCATATTATGCAGATATGATCGATAGAACGACAATTACTATACTTATTACTCTTATTATTATCAATCTAACTCATATTATTGGCCATATTATGCTTATGTGATCGATAGAACGACAATTACTATACTCATTACTCTTATTATTATCAATCTATCGCATATTATTAACCATATTATGCTTATATGAGCAATAGAACTACAATTACTATACTTATTACACTCACCATTACCAATCTAACTCATATTATTAACCATATTATGCAGATATGATCGATAGAACGACAATTACTATACTTATTACTCTTATTATTATCAATCTAACTCATATTATTGGCCATATTATGCTTATGTGATCGATAGAACGACAATTACTATACTCATTACTCTTATTATTATCAATCTATCGGATATTATTAACCATATTATGCTTATATGAGCAATAGAACTACAATTACTATACTTATTACACTCACCATTACCAATCTAACTCATATTATTAACCATATTATGCAGATATGATCGATAGAACGACAATTACTATACTTATTACTCTTATTATTATCAATCTAACTCATATTATTAGCCATATTATGCTTATGTGATCGATAGAACGACAATTACTATACTTATTACTCTTATTATTATCAATCTAACTCATATTATTGGCGTTATCATGCTTATATGATCGATAGAACGACAATTACTATAGTTATTACTCTTATCATTATCAATCTATCATATATTATTAGCCATATTATGCTTATATGATCCATAGACCGACAATTACTATACTTATTACTCTTACTATTATCAATCTAACTCATATTATTAGAAATATTATGCTTATATGAGCAATAGAAGTACAATTACTATACTTATTACACTCACTGTTATCAATCTAACTTATATTATTAACCATATTATGCAGATATGATCGATAGGACGACAATTACTGTACTTATTACTCTTATTATTATCAATCTAACGCATATTATTAACCATATTATGCTTATATGAGCAATAGAACTACAATTACTATACTTATTACACTCACTATTATCAATCTAACTCATATTATTAACCATATTATGCAGATATGATCGATAGAACGACAATTACTATACTTATTACTCTTGCTATTATCAATCTAACTCATATTATTAGCCATATTATGCTTATATGATCGATAGAACGACAATTACTATACCTATTACTCTTATCATTATCAATCTATCGCATATTATTAACCATATTATGCTTATATGAGCAATAGAACTACAATTAATATACTTATTACACTCACCATTACCAATCTAACTCATATTATTAACCACATTATGCAGATATTATCGATAGAACGACAAGTACTATACTTATCACTCTTATTATTATCAATCTATCGCATATTATTAACCATATTATGCTTATATGAGCAATAGAACTACAATTACTATACTTATTACACTCACCATTACCAATCTAACTCATATTATTAATCATATTATGCAGATATGATCGATAGAACGACAATTACTATACTTATTACTCTTATTATTATCAATCTAACTCATATTATTGGCCATATTACGCTTATGTGATCGATAGAACGACAATTACTATACTCATTACTCTTATTATTATCAATCTATCGCATATTATTAACCATATTATGCTTATATGAGCAATAGAACTACAATTACTATACTTATTACACTCAATATTATCAATCTAACTCATATTATTAACCACATTATGCAGATATGATCGATAGGACGACAATTACTATACTTATTACTCTTATTATTATCAATCTAACGCATATTATTAACCATATTATGCTTATATGAGCAATAGAACTACAATTACTATACTTATTACACTCACCATTACCAATCTAACTCATATTATTAACCATATTATGCAGATATGATCGATAGAACGACAATTACTATACTTATTACTCTTATTATTATCAATCTAACTCATATTATTGGCCATATCATGCTTATATGATCGATAGAACGACAATTACTATAGTTATTACTCTTATCATTATCAATCTAACCCATAGTATTAGCCATATTATGCTTATATGATCGATAGAACGACAATTACTGTACTTATTACTCTTATCATTATCAATCTAACTCATATTATTAGCCATATTATGCTTACATGATCGATATAACGACAATTACTATACTTATTACACTCACTGTTATCAATCTAACTCATATTATTAGCCATATTATGCTTATATGATCGATAGGACGACAATTACTGTACTCATTACTCTTATTATTATCAATCTAACTCATATTATTAGCCATATTATGGTTATATGACTGATAGAACGACAATTACTATACTTATTACTCTTATTATTATCAATCTAACTCATATTATTAGCCATATTATGCTTATATGATCGATAGAACGACAATTACCATGCCTATTACACTCTCTATTACCAATCTAACTCATATTATTAGCCATATTATGCTTATATGATCGATATAACGACAATTACTATACTTATTACACTCACTGTTATCAATCTAACTCATATTATTAGCCATATTATGCTTATATGATCCATAGACCGACAATTACTATACTTATTACTCTTACTATTATCAATCTAACTCATATTATTAGAAATATTATGCTTATATGAGCAATAGAAGTACAATTACTATACTTATTACACTCACTGTTATCAATCTAACTTATATTATTAACCATATTATGCAGATATGATCGATAGGACGACAATTACTATACTTATTACTCTTATTATTATCAATCTAACGCATATTATTAACCATATTATGCTTATATGAGCAATAGAACTACAATTACTATACTTATTACACTCACTATTATCAATCTAACTCATATTATTAACCATATTATGCAGATATGATCGATAGAACGACAATTACTATACTTATTACTCTTGCTATTATCAATCTAACTCATATTATTAGCCATATTATGCTTATATGATCGATAGAACGACAATTACTATACCTATTACTCTTATCATTATAAATCTATCGCATATTATTAACCATATTATGCTTATATGAGCAATAGAACTACAATTAATATACTTATTACACTCACCATTACCAATCTAACTCATATTATTAACCATATTATGCAGATATGATCGATAGAACGACAATTACTATACTTATTACTCTTATTATTATCAATCTGACTCATATTATTGGCCATATTATGCTTATCTGATCGATAGAACGACAATTACTATACTCATTACTCTTATTATTATCAATCTATCGCATATTATTAACCATATTATGCTTATATGAGCAATAGAACTACAATTACTATACTTATTACACTCACTATTATCAATCTAACTCATATTATGAACCATATTATGCAGATATGATCGATAGAACGACAATTACTATACTTATTACTCTTATTATTATCCATCTATCTCATATTAGTAGCCATATTATGCTTATGTGATCGATAGAACGACAATTACTATACTTATTGCACTCACTATTGTCAATCTAACTCATATTATTAACCACATTATGCAGATATGATCGATAGGACGACAATTACTATACTTATTACTCTTATTATTATCAATCTAACGCATATTATTAACCATATTATGCTTATATGAGCAATAGAACTACAATTACTATACTTATTACACTCACCATTACCAATCTTACTCATATTATTAACCATATTATGCAGATATGATCGATAGAACGACAATTACTATACTTATTACTCTTATTATTATCAATCTAACTCATATTATTGGCCATATCATGCTTATATGATCGATAGAACGACAATTACTATGGTTATTACTCTTATCATTATCAATCTAACCCATATTATTAGCCATATTATGCTTATATGATCGGTAGAACGATAATTACTATACTTATTACTCTTACTATTATGAATCTAACGCATATTATTAACCATATTATGCTTATATGAGCAATAGAAGTACAATTACTATACTTATTACACTCACTGTTATCAATCTAACTTATATTATTAACCATATTATGCAGATATGATCGATAGAACGACAATTACTATACTTATTACTTTTATTATTATCAATCTAACTCATATTATTAGCCATATTATGCTTATATGATCGATATAACGACAATTACTATACTTATTACACTCACTGTTATCAATCTAACTCATATTATTGGCGATATTATGGTTATATGACCGATAGAACGACAATTACTATACTTATTACTCTTATTACTATCAATCTAACTCATATTATTAGCCACATTATGCTTATATGATCGATAGGACGACAATTACTATACTCATTACTCTTATTATTATCAATCTAACTCATATTATTAGCCATATTATGCTTATATGATCGATATAACGACAATTACTATACTTATTACACTCACTGTTATCAATCTAACTCATATTATTAGCCATATTATGGTTATATGACCGATAGAACGACAATTACTATACTTATTACTCTTATTACTATCAATCTAACTCATATTATTAGCCACATTATGCTTATATGATCGATAGGACGACAATTACTATACTCATTACTCTTATTATTATCAATCTAACTCATATTATTAGCCATATTATACTTATATGATCGATAGGATGACAATTACTATACTCATTACTCTTATTATTATCAATCTAACTCATATTATTAGCCATATTATGCTTATATGATCGATAGGACGACAATTACTGTACTCATTACTCTTATTATTATCAATCTAACTCATATTATTAGCCATATTATGGTTATATGACTGATAGAACGACAATTACTATACTTATTACTCTTATTATTATCAATCTAACTCATATTATTAGCCATATTATGCTTATATGATCGATAGAACGACAATTACTATGCTTATTACACTCACTATTACCAATCTAACTCATATTATTAGCCATATTATGCTTATATGATCGATATAACGACAATTACTATACTTATTACACTCACTGTTATCAATCTAACTCATATTATTAGCCATATTATGGTTATATGACCGATAGAACGACAATTACTATACTTAATACTCTTATTACTATCAATCTAACTCATATTATTAGCCACATTATGCTTATATGATCGATAGGACGACAATTACTATACTCATTCCTCTTATTATTATCAATCTAACTCATATTATTAGCCATATTATACTTATATGATCGATAGGATGACAATTACTATACTCATTACTCTTATTATTATCAATCTAACTCATATTATTAGCCATATTATGCTTATATGATCGATAGGACGACAATTACTGTACTCATTACTCTTATTATTATCAATCTAACTCATATTATTAGCCATATTATGGTTATATGACCGATAGAACGACCATTACTATACTTATTACTCTTATTACTATCAATCTAACTCATATTATTAGCCACATTATGCTTATATGATCGATAGGACGACAATTACTATACTTATTACTCTTATTATTATCAATCTAAGTCATATTATTAGCCATATTATGCTTATATGATCGACAGAACGACAATTACTATGCTTATTACACTCACTATTACCAATCTAACTCATATTATTAACCATATTATGCAGATGTGATCGATAGAACTACAATTACTATACATATTACTCTTATTCTTATCAATCTAACTCATATTATTAGCCATATTATGCTTATATGATCGATATAACGACAATTACTATACTTATTACACTCACTGTTATCAATCTAACTCATATTATTAGCCATATTATGGTTATATGACCGATAGAACGACAATTACTATACTTATTACTCTTATTGCTATCAATCTAACTCATATTATTAGCCACATTATGCTTATATGATCGATAGGACGACAATTACTATACTCATTACTCTTATTATTATCAATCTAACTCATATTACTAGCCATATTATGCTTATATGATCGATATAACGACAATTACTATACTTATTACACTCACTGTTATCAACCTAACTCATATTATTAGCCATATTATGGTTATATGACCGATAGAACGACAATTACTATACTTATTACTCTTATTACTATCAATCTAACTCATATTATTAGCCACATTATGCTTATATGATCGATAGGACGACAATTACTATACTCATTACTCTTATTATTATCAATCTAACTCATATTATTAGCCATATTATACTTATATGATCGATTGGATGACAATTACTATACTCATTACTCTTATTATTATCAATCTAACTCATATTATTAGCCACATTATGCTTATATGATCGATAGGACGACAATTACTGTACTCATTACTCTTATTATTATCAATCTAACTCATATTATTGGCCATATCATGCTTATATGATCGATAGAACGACAATTACTATAGTTATTACTCTTATCATTATCAATCTAACCCATATTATTAGCCATATTATGCTTATATGATCGATAGAACGACAATTACTGTACTTATTACTCTTATCATTATCAATCTAACCCATATTATTAGCCATATTATGCTTATATGATCGATAGATCGACAATTACTATACTTATTACACTCACTGTTATCAATCTAACTCAGTTTATTAGCCATATTATGCTTATATTATCGGTAGAACGATAATTACTATACTTATTACTCTTACTATTATCAATCTAACGCATATTATTAACCATATTATGCTTATATGAGCAATAGAAGTACAATTACTATACTTATTACACTCACTGTTATCAATCTAACTTATATTATTAACCATATTATGCAGATATGATCGATAGGACGACAATTACTATACTTATTACTCTTATTATTATCAATCTAACGCATATTATTAACCATATTATGCTTATATGAGGAATAGAACTACAATTACTATACTTATTACACTCACTATTATCAATCTAACTCATATTATTAACCATATTATGCAGATATGATCGATAGAACGACAATTACTAAACTTATTACTTTTATTATTATCAATCTAACTCATATTATTAGCCATATTATGCTTATATGATCGATATAACGACCATTACTATACTTATTACACTCACTGTTATCAATCTAACTCATATTATTAGCCATATTATGGTTATATGACCGATAGAACGACAATTACTATACTTATTACTCTTATTACTATCAATCTAACTCATATTATTAGCCACATTATGCTTATATGATCGATAGGACGACAATTACTATACTCATTACTCTTATTATTATCAATCTAACTCATATTATTAGCCATATTATGCTTATATGATCGATATAACGACAATTACTATACTTATTACACTCACTGTTATCAATCTAACTCATATTATTAGCCATATTATGGTTATATGACCGATAGAACGACAATTACTATACTTATTACTCTTATTACTATCAATCTAACTCATATTATTAGCCACATTATGCTTATATGATCGATAGGACGACAATTACTATACTCATTACTCTTATTATTATCAATCTAACTCATATTATTAGCCATATTATACTTATATGATCGATAGGATGACAATTACTATACTCATTACTCTTATTATTATCAATCTAACTCATATTATTAGCCATATTATGCTTATATGATCGATAGGACGACAATTACTGTACTCATTACTCTTATTATTATCAATCTAACTCATATTATTAGCCATATTATGGTTATATGACTGATAGAACGACAATTACTATACTTATTACTCTTATTATTATCAATCTAACTCATATTATTAGCCATATTATGCTTATATGATCGATAGAACGACAATTACTATGCTTATTACACTCACTATTACCAATCTAACTCATATTATTAGCCATATTATGCTTATATGATCGATATAACGACAATTACTATACTTATTACACTCACTGTTATCAATCTAACGCATATTATTAGCCATATTATGGTTATATGACCGATAGAACGACAATTACTATACTTATTACTCTTATTACTATCAATATAACTCATATTATTAGCCACATTATGCTTATATGATCGATAGGACGACAATTACTATACTCATTACTCTTATTATTATCAATCTAACTCATATTATTAGCCATATTATACTTATATGATCGATAGGATGACAATTACTATACTCATTACTCTTATTATTATCAATCTAACTCATATTATTAGCCATATTATGCTTATATGATCGATAGGACGACAACTACTGTACTCATTACTCTTATTATTATCAATCTAACTCATATTATTAGCCATATTATAGTTATATGACTGATAGAACGACAATTACTATACTTATTACTCTTATTATTATCAATCTAACTCATATTATTAGCCATATTATACTTATATGATCGATAGAACGACAATTACTATGCTTATTACACTCACTATTACCAATCTAACTCATATTATTAACCATATTATGCAGATGTGATCGATAGAACGACAATTACTATACATATTACTCTTATTCTTATCAATCTAACTCATATTATTAGCCATATTATACTTATATGATCGATAAGATGACAATTACTATACTCATTACTCTTATTATTATCAATCTAACTCATATTATTAGCCATATTATGCTTATATGATCGATAGGATGACAATTACTATACTCATTACTCTTATTATTATCAATCTAACTCATATTATTAGCCATATTATGCTTATATGATCGATATAACGTCAATTACTATACTTATTACACCCACTGTTATCAATCTAACTCATATTATTAGCCATATTATGGTTATATGACCGATAGAACGACAATTAATATACTTATTACTCTTATTATTATCAATCTAACTCATATTATTAGCCATATTGTGCTTATATGATCGATAGACCGACAAGTACTATACTCATTACTCCTATTATTATCAATCTGACTCATATTATTAGCCATATTATGCTTATATGATCGATAGAACAACAATTACTATACTTATTACTCTCATTATAATCAATCTAACTCATATTATTAGCCATATTATGCTTATATGATCGATAGGACGACAATTACTATACTCATTACTCTTATTATTATCAATCTGACTCATATTATTAGCCATATTATGCTTATGTGATCGATAGAACGACAATTACTATACTTATTACTCTTACTATTATCAATCTAACTCATATTATTTGCCATATTATGCTTATATGATCGATAGATCGACAATTACTATACTTATTACACTCACTGTTATCAATCTAACTCATATTATTAGCCATATTATGCTTATATGATCGGTAGAACGATAATTACTATACTTATTACTCTTACTATTATCAATCTAACTCATATTATTAGCCATATTATGCTTATATGATAGGTAGAACGACTATTGCTATACTTATTACTCTTATTATTATCAATCTAACTCATATTGTTGGCCATATTATGCTTATGTGATCGATAGAACGACAATTACTATACTCATTACTCTTATTATTATCAATCTATCGCATATTATTAACCATATTATGCTTATATGAGCAATAGAACTACAATTACTATACTTATTACACTCACCATTACCAATCTAACTCATATTATTAACCATATTATGCAGATATGATCGATAGAACGACAATTACTATACTTATTACTCTTATTATTATCAATCTAACTCATATTATTAGCCATATTATGCTTATATGATCGATAGAACGACAATTACTATGCTTATTACACTCACTATTACCAATCTAATTCATATTATTAGCCATATTATGCTTATATGATCGATATAACGACAATTACTATACTTATTACACTCACTGTTATCAATCTAACTCATATTATTAGCCATATTATGGTTATATGACCGATAGAACGACAATTACTATACTTATTACTCTTATTACTGTCAATCTAACTCATATTATTAGCCACATTATGCTTATATGATCGATAGGACGACAATTACTATACTCATTACTCTTATTATTATCAATCTAACTCATATTATTAGCCATATTATACTTATATGATCGATAGGATGACAATTACTATACTCATTACTCTTATTATTATCAATCTAACTCATATTATTAGCCATATTATGCTTATATCATCGATAGGACGACAATTACTGTACTCATTACTCTTATTATTATCAATCTAACTCATATTATTAGCCATATTATGGTTATATGACCGATAGAACGACCATTACTATACTTATTACTCTTATTACTATCAATCTAACTCATATTATTAGCCACATTATGCTTATATGATCGATAGGACGACAATTACTATACTCATTACTCTTATTATTATCAATCTAACTCATATTATTAGCCATATTATACTTATATGATCGATAGGATGACAATTACTATACTCATTACTCTTATTATTATCAATCTAACTCATATTATTAGCCATATTATGCTTATATGATCGATAGGACGACAACTACTGTACTCATTACTCTTATTATTATCAATCTAACTCATATTATTAGCCATATTATAGTTATATGACTGATAGAACGACAATTACTATACTTATTACTCTTATTATTATCAATCTAACTCATATTATTAGCCATATTATGCTTATATGATCGATAGAACGACAATTACTATGCTTATTACACTCACTATTACCAATCTAACTCATATTATTAACCATATTATGCAGATGTGATCGATAGAACGACAATTACTATACATATTACACTTATTCTTATCAATCTAACTCATATTATTAGCCATATTATACTTATATGATCGATAGGATGACAATTACTATACTCATTACTCTTATTATTATCAATCTAACTCATATTATTAGCCATATTATGCTTATATGATCGATAGGATGACAATTACTATACTCATTACTCTTATTATTATCAATCTAACTCATATTATTAGCCATATTATGCTTATATGATCGATATAACGTCAATTACTATACTTATTACACTCACTGTTATCAATCTAACTCATATTATTAGCCATATTATGGTTATATGATCGATAGGACGACAATTACTATACTCATTACTCTTATTATTATCAATCTGACTCATATTATTAGCCATATTATGCTTATGTGATCGATAGAACGACAATTACTATACTTATTACTCTTACTATTATCAATCTAACTCATATTATTTGCCATATTATGCTTATATGATCGATAGATCGACAATTACTATACTTATTACACTCACTGTTATCAATCTAACTCATATTATTAGCCATATTATGCTTATATGATCGGTAGAACGATAATTACTATACTTATTACTCTTACTATTATCAATCTAACTCATATTATTAGCCATATTATGCTTATATGATAGGTAGAACGACTATTGCTATACTTATTACTCTTATTATTATCAATCTAACTCATATTGTTGGCCATATTATGCTTATGTGATCGATAGAACGACAATTACCATACTCATTACTCTTATTATTATCAATCTATCGCATATTATTAACCATATTATGCTTATATGAGCAATAGAACTACAATTACTATACTTATTACACTCACCATTACCAATTTAACTCATATTATTAACCATATTATGCAGATATGATCGATAGAACGACAATTTCTATACTTATTACTCTTATTATTATCAATCTAACTCATATTATTGGCCATATTATGCTTATGTGATCGATAGAACGACAATTACTATACTCATTACTCTTATTATTATCAATCTATCGGATATTATTAACCATATTATGCTTATATGAGCAATAGAACTACAATTACTATACTTATTACACTCACCATTACCAATTTAACTCATATTATTAACCATATTATGCAGATATGATCGATAGAACGACAATTTCTATACTTATTACTCTTATTATTATCAATCTAACTCATATTATTGGCCATATCATGCTTATATGATCGATAGAACGACAATTACTATAGTTATTACTCTTATCATTATCAATCTCACATATATTATTAGCCATATTATGCTTATATGATCCATAGACCGACAATTACTATACTTATTACTCTTACTATTATCAATCTAACTCATATTATTAGAAATATTATGCTTATGTGAGCAATAGAAGTACAATTACTATACTTATTACACTCACTGTTATCAATCTAACTTATATTATTAACCATATTATGCAGATATGATCGATAGGACGACAATTACTGTACTTATTACTCTTATTATTATCAATCTAACGCATATTATTAACCATATTATGCTTATATGAGCAATAGAACTACAATTACTATACTTATTACACTCACTATTATCAATCTAACTCATATTATTAACCATATTATGCAGATATGATCGATAGAACGACAATTACTATACTTATTACTCTTGCTATTATCAATCTAACTCATATTATTAGCCATATTATGCTTATATGATCGATAGAACGACAATTACTATACCTATTACTCTTATCATTATCAATCTACCGCATATTATTAACCATATTATGCCTATATGAGCAATAGAACTACAATTACTATACTTATTACACTCACCATTACCAATCTAACTCATATTATTAACCATATTATGCAGATATGATCGATAGAACGACAATTACTATACTTATTACTCCTATTATTATCAATCTAACTCATATTATTGGCCATATCATGCTTATGTGATCGATAGAACGACAATTACTATACTTATTACTCTTATTATTATCAATCTAACTCATATTATTGGCCATATCATGCTTATATGATCGATAGAACGACAATTACTATAGTTATTACTCTTATCATTATCAATCTATCATATATTATTAGCCATATTATGCTTATATGATCCATAGACCGACAATTACTATACTTATTACACTCACTGTTATCAATCTAACTTATATTATTAACCATATTATGCAGATATGATCGATAGGACGACAATTACTATACTTATTACTCTTATTATTATCAATCTAACGCATATTATTAACCATATTATGCTTATATGAGCAATAGAACTACAATTACTATACTTATTACACTCACTATTATCAATCTAACTCATATTATTAACCATATTATGCAGATATGATCGATAGAACGACAATTACTATACTTATTACTCTTGCTATTATCAATCTAACTCATATTATTAGCCATATTATGCTTATATGATCGATATAACGACAATTACTATACCTATTACTCTTATCATTATCAATCTATCGCATATTATTAACCATATTATGCTTATATGAGCAATAGAACTACAATTAATATACTTATTACACTCACCATTACCAATCTAACTCATATTATTAACCACATTATGCAGATATGATCGATAGAACGACAAGTACTATACTTATTACTCTTATTATTATCAATCTATCGCATATTATTAACCATATTATGCTTATATGAGCAATAGAACTACAATTACTATACTTATTACACTCACCATTAACAATCTAACTCATATTATTAACCATATTATGCAGATATGATCGATAGAACGACAATTACTATACTTATTACTCTTATTATTATCAATCTAACTCATATTATTGGCCATATTATGCTTATGTGATCGATAGAACGACAATTACTATACTTATTACTCTTGCTATTATCAATCTAACTCATATTATTAGCCATATTATGGTTATATGACTGATAGAACGACAATTACTATACTTATTACTCTTATTATTATCAATCTAACTCATATTATTAGCCATATTATGCTTATATGATCGATAGAACGACAATTACCATGCCTATTACACTCACTATTACCAATCTAACTCATATTATTAGCCATATTATGCTTATATGATCGATATAACGACAATTACTATACTTATTACACTCACTGTTATCAATCTAACTCATATTATTAGCCATATTATGGTTATATGACCGATAGAACGACAATTACTATACTTATTACTCTTATTACTATCAATCTAACTCATATTATTAGCCACATTATGCTTATATGATCGATAGGACGACAATTACTATACTCATTACTCTTATTATTATCAATCTAACTCATATTATTAGCCATATTATGCTTATATGATCGATAGGACGACAACTACTGTACTCATTACTCTTATTATTATCAATCTAACTCATATTATTAGCCATATTATAGTTATATGACTGATAGAACGACAATTACTATACTTATTACTCTTATTATTATCAATCTAACTCATATTACTAGCCATATTATGCTTATATGATCGATAGAACGACAATTACTATGCTTATTACACTCACTATTACCAATCTAACTCATATTATTAACCATATTATGCAGATGTGATCGACAGAACGACAATTACTATACATATTACTCTTATTCTTATCAATCTAACTCATATTATTAGCCATATTATACTTATATGATCGATAGGATGACAATTACTATACTCATTACTCTTATTATTATCAATCTAACTCATATTATTAGCCATATTATGCTTATATGATCGATAGGATGACAATTACTATACTCATTACTCTTATTATTATCAATCTAACTCATATTATTAGCCATATTATGCTTATATGATCGATATAACGTCAATTACTATACTTATTACACTCACTGTTATCAATCTAACTCATATTATTAGCCATATTATGGTTATATGACCGATAGAACGACAATTAATATACTTATTACTCTTATTATTATCAATCTAACTCATATTATTAGCCATATTGTGCTTATATGATCGATAGAACGACAATTACTATACTCATTACTCCTATTATTATCAATCTGACTCATATTATTAGCCATATTATGCTTATATGATCGATAGAACAACAATTACTATACTTATTACTCTCATTATAATCAATCTAACTCATATTATTAGCCATATTATGCTTATATGATCGATAGGACGACAATTACTATACTCATTACTCTTATTATTATCAATCTGACTCATATTATTAGCCATATTATGCTTATGTGATCGATAGAACGACAATTACTATACTTATTACTCTTACTATTATCAATCTAACTCATATTATTTGCCATATTATGCTTATATGATCGATAGATCGACAATTACTATACTTATTACACTCACTGTTATCAATCTAACTCATATTATTAGCCATATTATGCTTATATGATCGGTAGAACGATAATTACTATACTTATTACTCTTACTATTATCAATCTAACTCATATTATTAGCCATATTATGCTTATATGATAGGTAGAACGACTATTGCTATACTTATTACTCTTATTATTATCAATCTAACTCATATTGTTGGCCATATTATGCTTATGTGATCGATAGAACGACAATTACTATACTCATTACTCTTATTATTATCAATCTATCGCATATTATTAACCATATTATGCTTATATGAGCAATAGAACTACAATTACTATACTTATTACACTCACCATTACCAATTTAACTCATATTATTAACCATATTATGCAGATATGATCGATAGAACGACAATTACTATACTTATTACTCTTATTATTATCAATCTATCGCATATTATTAACCATATTATGCTTATATGAGCAATAGAACTACAATTACTATACTTATTACACTCACCATTAACAATCTAACTCATATTATTAACCATATTATGCAGATATGATCGATAGAACGACAATTACTATACTTATTACTCTTATTATTATCAATCTAACTCATATTATTAGCCATATTATGCTTATATGATCGATAGAACGACAATTACCATGCCTATTACACTCACTATTACCAATCTAACTCATATTATTAGCCATATTATGCTTATATGATCGATATAACGACAATTACTATACTTATTACACTCACTGTTATCAATCTAACTCATATTATTAGCCATATTATGGTTATATGACCGATAGAACGACAATTACTATACTTATTACTCTTATTACTATCAATCTAACTCATATTATTAGCCACATTATGCTTATATGATCGATAGGACGACAATTACTATACTCATTACTCTTATTATTATCAATCTAACTCATATTATTAGCCATATTATGCTTATATGATCGATAGGACGACAACTACTGTACTCATTACTCTTATTATTATCAATCTAACTCATATTATTAGCCATATTATAGTTATATGACTGATAGAACGACAATTACTATACTTATTACTCTTATTATTATCAATCTAACTCATATTACTAGCCATATTATGCTTATATGATCGATAGAACGACAATTACTATGCTTATTACACTCACTATTACCAATCTAACTCATATTATTAACCATATTATGCAGATGTGATCGACAGAACGACAATTACTATACATATTACTCTTATTCTTATCAATCTAACTCATATTATTAGCCATATTATACTTATATGATCGATAGGATGACAATTACTATACTCATTACTCTTATTATTATCAATCTAACTCATATTATTAGCCATATTATGCTTATATGATCGATAGGATGACAATTACTATACTCATTACTCTTATTATTATCAATCTAACTCATATTATTAGCCATATTATGCTTATATGATCGATATAACGTCAATTACTATACTTATTACACTCACTGTTATCAATCTAACTCATATTATTAGCCATATTATGGTTATATGACCGATAGAACGACAATTAATATACTTATTACTCTTATTATTATCAATCTAACTCATATTATTAGCCATATTGTGCTTATATGATCGATAGAACGACAATTACTATACTCATTACTCCTATTATTATCAATCTGACTCATATTATTAGCCATATTATGCTTATATGATCGATAGAACAACAATTACTATACTTATTACTCTCATTATAATCAATCTAACTCATATTATTAGCCATATTATGCTTATATGATCGATAGGACGACAATTACTATACTCATTACTCTTATTATTATCAATCTGACTCATATTATTAGCCATATTATGCTTATGTGATCGATAGAACGACAATTACTATACTTATTACTCTTACTATTATCAATCTAACTCATATTATTTGCCATATTATGCTTATATGATCGATAGATCGACAATTACTATACTTATTACACTCACTGTTATCAATCTAACTCATATTATTAGCCATATTATGCTTATATGATCGGTAGAACGATAATTACTATACTTATTACTCTTACTATTATCAATCTAACTCATATTATTAGCCATATTATGCTTATATGATAGGTAGAACGACTATTGCTATACTTATTACTCTTATTATTATCAATCTAACTCATATTGTTGGCCATATTATGCTTATGTGATCGATAGAACGACAATTACTATACTCATTACTCTTATTATTATCAATCTATCGCATATTATTAACCATATTATGCTTATATGAGCAATAGAACTACAATTACTATACTTATTACACTCACCATTACCAATTTAACTCATATTATTAACCATATTATGCAGATATGATCGATAGAACGACAATTACTATACTTATTACTCTTATTATTATCAATCTAACTCATATTATTGGCCATATTATGCTTATGTGATCGATAGAACGACAATTACTATACTCATTACTCTTATTATTATCAATCTATCGGATATTATTAACCATATTATGCTTATATGAGCAATAGAACTACAATTACTATACTTATTACACTCACCATTACCAATCTAACTCATATTATTAACCATATTATGCAGATATGATCGATAGAACGACAATTACTATACTTATTACTCTTATTATTATCAATCTAACTCATATTATTAGCCATATTATGCTTATGTGATCGATAGAACGACAAATACTATACTCATTACTCTTATTATTATCAATCTAACTCATATTATTGGCCATATCATGCTTATATGATCGATAGAACGACAATTACTATAGTTATTACTCTTATCATTATCAATCTCACATATATTATTAGCCATATTATGCTTATATGATCCATAGACCGACAATTACTATACTTATTACTCTTACTATTATCAATCTAACTCATATTATTAGAAATATTATGCTTATGTGAGCAATAGAAGTACAATTACTATACTTATTACACTCACTGTTATCAATCTAACTTATATTATTAACCATATTATGCAGATATGATCGATAGGACGACAATTACTGTACTTATTACTCTTATTATTATCAATCTAACGCATATTATTAACCATATTATGCTTATATGAGCAATAGAACTACAATTACTATACTTATTACACTCACTATTATCAATCTAACTCATATTATTAACCATATTATGCAGATATGATCGATAGAACGACAATTACTATACTTATTACTCTTGCTATTATCAATCTAACTCATATTATTAGCCATATTATGCTTATATGATCGATAGAACGACAATTACTATACCTATTACTCTTATCATTATCAATCTATCGCATATTATTAACCATATTATGCTTATATGAGCAATAGAACTACAATTACTATACTTATTACACTCACCATTACCAATCTAACTCATATTATTAACCATATTATGCAGATATGATCGAGAGAACGACAATTACTATACTTATTACTCTTATTATTATCAATCTAACTCATATTATTGGCCATATTATGCTTATGTGATCGATAGAACGACAATTACTATACTCATTACTCTTATTATTATCAATCTATCGGATATTATTAACCATATTATGCTTATATGAGCAATAGAACTACAATTACTATACTTATTACACTCACCATTACCAATCTAACTCATATTATTAACCATATTATGCAGATATGATCGATAGAACGACAATTACTATACTTATTACTCTTATTATTATCAATCTAACTCATATTATTAGCCATATTATGCTTATGTGATCGATAGAACGACAATTACTATACTTATTACTCTTATTATTATCAATCTAACTCATATTATTGGCCATATCATGCTTATATGATCGATAGAACGACAATTACTATAGTTATTACTCTTATCATTATCAATCTATCATATATTATTAGCCATATTATGCTTATATGATCCATAGACCGACAATTACTATACTTATTACACTCACTGTTATCAATCTAACTTATATTATTAACCATATTATGCAGATATGATCGATAGGACGACAATTACTATACTTATTACTCTTATTATTATCAATCTAACGCATATTATTAACCATATTATGCTTATATGAGCAATAGAACTACAATTACTATACTTATTACACTCACTATTATCAATCTAACTCATATTATTAACCGTATTATGCAGATATGATCGATAGAACGACAATTACTATACTTATTACTCTTGCTATTATCAATCTAACTCATATTATTAGCCATATTATGCTTATATGATCGATATAACGACAATTACTATACCTATTACTCTTATCATTATCAATCTATCGCATATTATTAACCATATTATGCTTATATGAGCAATAGAACTACAATTAATATACTTATTACACTCACCATTACCAATCTAACTCATATTATTAACCACATTATGCAGATATGATCGATAGAACGACAAGTACTATACTTATTACTCTTATTATTATCAATCTATCGCATATTATTAACCATATTATGCTTATATGAGCAATAGAACTACAATTACTATACTTATTACACTCACCATTAACAATCTAACTCATATTATTAACCATATTATGCAGATATGATCGATAGAACGACAATTACTATACTTATTACTCTTATTATTATCAATCTAACTCATATTATTGGCCATATTATGCTTATGTGATCGATAGAACGACAATTACTATACTCATTACTCTTATTATTATCAATCTATCGGATATTATTAACCATATTATGCTTATATGAGCAATAGAACTACAATTACTATACTTATTACACTCACCATTACCAATCTAACTCATATTATTAACCATATTATGCAGATATGATCGATAGAACGACAATTACTATACTTATTACTCTTATTATTATCAATCTAACTCATATTATTAGCCATATTATGCTTATGTGATCGATAGAACGACAATTACTATACTTATTACTCTTATTATTATCAATCTAACTCATATTATTGGCCATATCATGCTTATATGATCGATAGAACGACAATTACCATAGTTATTACTCTTATCATTATCAATCTAACATATATTATTAGCCATATTATGCTTATATGATCCATAGACCGACAATTACTATACTTATTACTCTTACTATTATCAATCTAACTCATATTACTAGAAATATTATGCTTATATGAGCAATAGAAGTACAATTACTATACTTATTACACTCACTGTTATCAATCTAACTTATATTATTAACCATATTATGCAGATATGATCGATAGGACGACAATTACTATACTTATTACTCTTATTATTATCAATCTAACGCATATTATTAACCATATTATGCTTATATGAGCAATAGAACTACAATTACTATACTTATTACACTCACTATTATCAATCTAACTCATATTATTAACCATATTATGCAGATATGATCGATAGAACGACAATTACTATACTTATTACTCTTGCTATTATCAATCTAACTCATATTATTAGCCATATTATGCTTATATGATCGATAGAACGACAATTACTATACCTATTACTCTTATCATTATCAATCTATCGCATATTATTAACCATATTATGCTTATATGAGCAATAGAACTACAATTAATATACTTATTACACTCACCATTACCAATCTAACTCATATTATTAACCATATTATGCAGATATGATCGATAGAACGACAAGTACTATACTTATTACTCTTATTATTATCAATCTGACTCATATTATTGGCCATATTATGCTTATCTGATCGATAGAACGACAATTACTATACTCATTACTCTTATTATTATCAATCTATCGCATATTATTAACCATATTATGCTTATATGAGCAATAGAACTACAATTACTATACTTATTACACTCAATATTATCAATCTAACTCATATTATTAACCACATTATGCAGATATGATCGATAGGACGACAATTACTATACTTATTACTCTTATTATTATCAATCTAACGCATATTATTAACCATATTATGCTTATATGAGCAATAGAACTACAATTACTATACTTATTACACTCACCATTACAAATCTAACTCATATTATTAACCATATTATGCAGATATGATCGATAGAACGACAATTACTATACTTATTACTCTTATTATTATCAAACTAACTCATATTATTGGCCATATCATGCTTATATGATCGATAGAACGACAATTACTATAGTTATTACTCTTATCATTATCAATCTAACCCATAGTATTAGCCATATTATGCTTATATGATCGATAGAACGACAATTACTGTACTTATTACTCTTATCATTATCAATCTAACTCATATTATTAGCCATATTATGCTTACATGATCGATAAAACGACAATTACTATACTTATTACACTCACTGTTATCAATCTAACTCATATTATTAGCCATATTATGCTTATATGATCGATAGGACGACAATTACTGTACTCATTACTCTTATTATTATCAATCTAACTCATATTATTAGCCATATTATGGTTATATGACTGATAGAACGACAATTACTATACTTATTACTCTTATTATTATCAATCTAACTCATATTATTAGCCATATTATGCTTATATGATCGATAGAACGACAATTACCATGCCTATTACACTCACTATTACCAATCTAACTCATATTATTAGCCATATTATGCTTATATGATCGATATAACGACAATTACTATACTTATTACACTCACTGTTATCAATCTAACTCATATTATTAGCCATATTATGGTTATATGACCGATAGAACGACAATTACTATACTTATTACTCTTATTACTATCAATCTAACTCATATTATTAGCCACATTATGCTTATATGATCGATAGGACGACAATTACTATACTCATTACTCTTATTATTATCAATCTAACTCATATTATTAGCCATATTATACTTATATGATCGATAGGATGACAATTACTATACTCATTACTCTTATTATTATCAATCTAACTCATATTATTAGCCATATTATGCTTATATGATCGATAGGACGACAATTACTGTACTCATTACTCTTATTATTATCAATCTAACTCATATTATTAGCCATATTATGCTTATATGATCGATAGAACGACAATTACTATGCTTATTACACTCACTATTACCAATCTAACTCATATTATTAACCATATTATGCAGATGTGATCGATAGAACGACAATTACTATACATATTACTCTTATTCTTATCAATCTAACTCATATTATTAGGCATATTATACTTATATGATCGATAGGATGACAATTACTATACTCATTACTCTTATTATTATCAATCTAACTCATATTATTAGCCATATTATGGTTATATGACCGATAGAACGACAATTACTATGCTTATTACTCTTATTATTATCAATCTAACTCATATTACTAGCCATATTATGGTTATATGACCGATAGAACAACAATGACTATACTTGTTACTCTTATTATTATCAATCTAACTCATATTATTAGCCATATTATGCTTATATGATCGATAGAACGACAATTACTATACTTATTACTCTTATTATTATCAATCTAACTCATATTATTAGCCATATTATGCTTATATGATCGATAGGACGACAATTACTATACTCATTACTCTTATTATTATCAATCTAACTCATATTATTAGGCATATTATGCTTGTATGATCGATATAACGACAATTACTATACTTATTACACTCACTCTTATCAATTCAACTCATATTACTAGCCATATTATGGTTATATGACCGATAGAACGACAATTACTATACTTATTACTCTTATTATTATCAATCTAACTCATATTATTAGCCATATTATGCTTATATGATCGATATGATGACAATTACTATACTCATTACTCCTATTATTATCAATCTAACTCATATTATTAGCCATATTATGCTTATATGATCGATATAACGACAATTACTATACTTATTACACTCACTGTTATCAATCTAACTCATATTATTAGCCATATTATGGTTATATGACCGATAGAACGACAATTACTATACTTATTACACTTATTATTATCAATCTAACTCGTACTATTAGCCATATTATGCTTATATGATCGATAGGACGACAATTACTATACTCATTACTCTTATTATTATCAATCTAACTCATATTATTAGCCATATTATGCTTATATGATCGATATAACGACAATTACTATACTTATTACACTCACTGTTATCAATCTAACTCATATTATTTGCCATATTATGGTTATATGACCGAGAGAACGACAATTACTATACTTATTACTCTTATTACTATCAATCTAACTCATATTATTAGCCACATTATGCTTATATGATCGATAGGACGACAATTACTATACTCATTACTCTTATTATTATCAATCTAACTCATATTATTAGCCATATTATACTTATATGATCGATAGGATGACAATTACTATACTCATTACTCTTATTATTATCAATCTAACTCATATTATTAGCCATATTATGCTTATATGATCGATAGGACGACAATTACTGTACTCATTACTCTTATTATTATCAATCTAACTCATATTATTAGCCATACTATGGTTATATGACCGATTGAACGACAATTACTATACTTATTACTCTTATTATTGTCAATCTAACTCATATTATTAGCCATATTATGCTTATATGATCGATAGGACGACAATTACTATACTCATTACTGTTATTATTATCAATCTAACTCATATTATTAGCCATATTATGGTTATATGACCGATAGAACGACAATTACTATACTTATTACTCTTACTATTATCAATCTAACTCATATTATAAGCCATATCATGCTTATATGATCGATAGAACGACAATTACTATGCTTATTAAACTCACTATTATCAATCTAACTCATATTATTAACCATATTATGCAGATATGATCGATAGAACGACAATTACTATACTTATTACTCTTATTATTATCAATCTAACTCATATTATTAGCCATATTATGCTTATAGGATCGATTGGACGACAATTACTATACTCATTACTCTTATTGTTATCAATCTAACTCATATTATTAGCCATATTATGCTTATATGATCGATATAACGACAATTACTATACTTATTACACTCACTATTATCAATCTAACTCATATTATTAACCATATTATGCAGATATGATCGATAGAACGACAATTACTATACTTATTACTTTTATTATTATCAATCTAACTCATATTGTTAGCCATATTATGCTTATATGATCGATATAACGACAATTACTATACTTATTACACTCACTGTTATCAATCTAACTCATATTATTAGCCATATTATGGTTATATGACCGATAGAACGACAATTACTATACTTATTACTCTTATTACTATCAATCTAACTCATATTATTAGCCACATTATGCTTATATGATCGATAGGACGACAATTACTATACTCATTACTCTTATTATTATCAATCTAACTCATATTATTAGCCATATTATGGTTATATGACCGATAGAACGACAATTACTATACTTATTACACTCACTCTTATCAATTCAACTCATATTACTAGCCATATTATGGTTATATGACCGATAGAACGACAATTACTATACTTATTACTCTTATTATTATCAATCTAACTCATATTATTAGCCATATTATGCTTATATGATCGATATGATGACAATTACTATACTCATTACTCCTATTATTATCAATCTAACTCATATTATTAGCCATATTATGCTTATATGATCGATATAACGACAATTACTATACTTATTACACTCACTCTTATCAATTCAACTCATATTATTAACCATATTATGCAGATATGATCGATAGAACGACAATTACTATACTTATTACTTTTATTATTATCAATCTAACTCATATTGTTAGCCATATTATGCTTATATGATCGATATAACGACAATTACTATACTTATTACACTCACTGTTATCAATCTAACTCATATTATTAGCCATATTATGGTTATATGACCGATAGAACGACAATTACTATACTTATTACTCTTATTATTATCAATCTAACTCGTACTATTAGCCATATTATGCTTATATGATCGATAGGACGACAATTACTATACTCATTACTCTTATTATTATCAATCTAACTCATATTATTAGCCATATTATGCTTATATGATCGATATAACGACAATTACTATACTTATTACACTCACTGTTATCAATCTAACTCATATTATTTGCCATATTATGGTTATATGACCGAGAGAACGACAATTACTATACTTATTACTCTTATTACTATCAATCTAACTCATATTATTAGCCACATTATGCTTATATGATCGATAGGACGACAATTACTATACTCATTACTCTTATTATTATCAATCTAACTCATATTATTAGCCATATTATACTTATATGATCGATAGGATGACAATTACTATACTCATTACTCTTATTATTATCAATCTAACTCATATTATTAGCCATATTATGCTTATATGATCGATAGGACGACAATTACTGTACTCATTACTCTTATTATTATCAATCTAACTCATATTATTAGCCATACTATGGTTATATGACCGATTGAACGACAATTACTATACTTATTACTCTTATTATTGTCAATCTAACTCATATTATTAGCCATATTATGCTTATATGATCGATAGGACGACAATTACTATACTCATTACTGTTATTATTATCAATCTAACTCATATTATTAGCCATATTATGGTTATATGACCGATAGAACGACAATTACTATACTTATTACTCTTACTATTATCAATCTAACTCATATTATAAGCCATATCATGCTTATATGATCGATAGAACGACAATTACTATGCTTATTAAACTCACTATTATCAATCTAACTCATATTATTAACCATATTATGCAGATATGATCGATAGAACGACAATTACTATACTTATTACTCTTATTATTATCAATCTAACTCATATTATTAGCCATATTATGCTTATAGGATCGATTGGACGACAATTACTATACTCATTACTCTTATTGTTATCAATCTAACTCATATTATTAGCCATATTATGCTTATATGATCGATATAACGACAATTACTATACTTATTACACTCACTATTATCAATCTAACTCATATTATTAACCATATTATGCAGATATGATCGATAGAACGACAATTACTATACTTATTACTTTTATTATTATCAATCTAACTCATATTGTTAGCCATATTATGCTTATATGATCGATATAACGACAATTACTATACTTATTACACTCACTGTTATCAATCTAACTCATATTATTAGCCATATTATGGTTATATGACCGATAGAACGACAATTACTATACTTATTACTCTTATTACTATCAATCTAACTCATATTATTAGCCACATTATGCTTATATGATCGATAGGACGACAATTACTATACTCATTACTCTTATTATTATCAATCTAACTCATATTATTAGCCATATTATGGTTATATGACCGATAGAACGACAATTACTATACTTATTACACTCACTATTATCAATGTAACTCATATTATTAGCCATATTATGGTTATATGACCGATAGAACGACAATTACTATACTTATTACTCTCATTATAATCAATCTAACTCATATTATTAGCCATATTAGGCTTATATGATCGATAGGACGACAATTACTATACTCATTACTCTTATTATTATCAATCTAACTCATATTATTAGCCATATTATGCTTATGTGATCGATAGAACGACAATTACTATACTTATTACTCTTACTATTATCAATCTAACTCATATTATTTGCCATATTATGCTTATATGATCGATAGATCGACAATTACTATACTTATTACACTCACTGTTATCAATCTAACTCATATTATTAGCCATATTATGCTTATATGATCGGTAGAACGATAATTACTATACTTATTACTCTTACTATTATCAATCTAACTCATATTATTGGCCATATTATGCTTATGTGATCGATAGAACGACAATTACTATACTCATTACTCTTATTATTATCAATCTAACTCATATTATTAGCCATATTATACTTATAAGATCGATTGGATGACAATTACTATACTCATTACTCTTATTATTATCAATCTAACTCATATTATTAGCCATATTATGCTTATATGATCGATAGGACGACAATTACTGTACTCATTACTCTTATTATTATCAATCTAACTCATATTATTGGCCATATCATGCTTATATGATCGATAGAACGACAATTACTATAGTTATCACTCTTATCATTATCAATCTAACCCATATTATTAGCCATATTATGCTTATATGATCGGTAGAACGATAATTACTATACTTATTACTCTTACTATTATCAATCTAACTCATATTATTGGCCATATTATGCTTATGTGATCGATAGAACGACAATTACTATACTCATTACTCTTATTATTATCAATCTAACTCATATTATTAGCCATATTATACTTATATGATCGATTGGATGACAATTACTATACTCATTACTCTTATTATTATCAATCTAACTCATATTATTAGCCATATTATGCTTATATGATCGATAGGACGACAATTACTGTACTCATTACTCTTATTATTATCAATCTAACTCATATTATTAGCCATATTATGGTTATATGACTGATAGAACGACAATTACTATACTTATTACTCTTATTATTATCAATCTAACTCATATTATTAGCCATATTATGCTTATATGATGGATAGAACGACAATTACTATGCTTATTACACTCACTATTACCAATCTAACTCATATTATTAGCCATATTATGCTTATATGATCGATATAACGACAATTACTATACTTATTACACTCACTGTTATCAATCTAACTTATATTATTAACCATATTATGCAGATATGATCGATAGGACGACAATTACTATACTTATTACTCTTATTATTATCAATCTAACGCATATTATTAACCATATTATGCTTATATGAGCAATAGAACTACAATTACTATACTTATTACACTCACTATTATCAATCTAACTCATATCATTAACCATATTATGCAGATATGATCGATAGAACGACAATTACTATACTTATTACTCTTGCTATTATCAATCTAACATATATTATTAGCCATATTATGCTTATATGATCCATAGCCCGACAATTACTATACTTATTACTCTTATTATTATCAATCTAACGCATATTATTAACCATATTATGCTTATATGAGCAATAGAACTACAATTACTATACTTATTACACTCACTATTATCAATCTAACTCATATTATTAACCATATTATGCAGATATGATCGATAGAACGACAATTACTATACTCGTTACTCTTATTATTATCAATCTAACTCATATTATTGGCCATATCATGCTTATATGATCGATAGAACGACAATTACTATAGTTATTACTCTTATCATTATCAATCTAACCCATATTATTAGCCATATTATGCTTATATGATCGATAGAACGACAATTACTGTACTTATTACTCTTATCATTATCAATCTAACCCATATTATTAGCCATATTATGCTTATATGATCGATAGATCGACAATTACTATACTTATTACACTCACTGCTATCAATCTAACTCAGTTTATTAGCCATATTATGCTTATATGATCGGTAGAACGATAATTACTATACTTATTACTCTTACTATTATCAATCTAACGCATATTATTAACCATATTATGCTTATATGAGCAATAGAAGTACAATTACTATACTTATTACACTCACTGTTATCACTCTATCTTATATTATTAACCATATTATGCAGATATGATCGATAGGACGACAATTACTATAGTTATTACTCTTATTATTATCAATCTAACGCATATTATTAACCATATTATGCTTATATGATCGGTAGAACGATAATTACTGTACTTATTACTCTTACTATTATCAATCTAACTCATATTATTGGCCATATTATGCTTATGTGATCGATAGAACGACAAATACTATACTCATTACTCTTATTATTATCAATCTAACTCATATTATTAGCCATATTATACTTATATGATCGATTGGATGACAATTACTATACTCATTACTCTTATTATTATCAATCTAACTCATATTATTAGCCATATTATGCTTATATGATCGATAGGACGACAATTACTGTACTCATTACTCTTATTATTATCAATCTAACTCATATTATTGGCCATATCATGCTTATATGATCGATAGAACGACAATTACTATGCTTATTACACTCACTATTACCAATCTAACTCATATTATTAGCCATATTATGCTTATATGATCGATATAACGACAATTACTATACTTATTACACTCACTGTTATCAATCTAACTTATATTATTAACCATATTATGCAGATATGATCGATAGGACGACAATTACTATACTTATTACACTCACTGTTATCAATCTAACTTATATTATTAACCATATTATGCAGATATGATCGATAGGACGACAATTACTATACTTATTACTCTTATTATTATCAATCTAACGCATATTATTAACCATATTATGCTTATATGAGCAATAGAACTACAATTACTATACTTATTACACTCACTATTATCAATCTAACTCATATTATTAACCATATTATGCAGATATGATCGATAGAACGACAATTACTATACTTATTACTCTTGCTATTATCAATCTAACATATATTATTAGCCATATTATGCTTATATGATCGATAGGACGACAATTACTGTACTCATTACTCTTATTATTATCAATCTAACTCATATTATTGGCCATATCATGCTTATATGATCGATAGAACGACAATTACTATGCTTATTACACTCACTATTACCAATCTAACTCATATTATTAGCCATATTATGCTCATATGATCGATATAACGACAATTACTATACTTATTACACTCACTGTTATCAATCTAACTTATATTATTAACCATATTATGCAGATATGATCGATAGGACGACAATTACTATACTTATTACACTCACTGTTATCAATCTAACTTATATTATTAACCATATTATGCAGATATGATCGATAGGACGACAATTACTATACTTATTACTCTTATTATTATCAATCTAACGCATATTATTAACCATATTATGCTTATATGAGCAATAGAACTACAATTACTATACTTATTACACTCACTATTATCAATCTAACTCATATTATTAACCATATTATGCAGATATGATCGATAGAACGACAATTACTATACTCGTTACTCTTATTATTATCAATCTAACTCATATTATTGGCCATATCATGCTTATATGATCGATAGAACGACAATTACTATAGTTATTACTCTTATCATTATCAATCTAACCCATATTATTAGCCATATTATGCTTATATGATCGATAGAACGACAATTACTGTACTTATTACTCTTATCATTATCAATCTAACCCATATTATTAGCCATATTATGCTTATATGATCGATATAACGACAATTACTATACTTATTACACTCACTGCTATCAATCTAACTCAGTTTATTAGCCATATTATGCTTATATGATCGGTAGAACGATAATTACTATACTTATTACTCTTACTATTATCAATCTAACGCATATTATTAACCATATTATGCTTATATGAGCAATAGAAGTACAATTACTATACTTATTACACTCACTGTTATCACTCTATCTTATATTATTAACCATATTATGCAGATATGATCGATAGGACGACAATTACTATAGTTATTACTCTTATTATTATCAATCTAACGCATATTATTAACCATATTATGCTTATATGATCGGTAGAACGATAATTACTATACTTATTACTCTTACTATTATCAATCTAACTCATATTATTGGCCATATTATGCTTATGTGATCGATAGAACGACAAATACTATACTCATTACTCTTATTATTATCAATCTAACTCATATTATTAGCCATATTATACTTATATGATCGATTGGATGACAATTACTATACTCATTACTCTTATTATTATCAGTCTAACTCATATTATTAGCCATATTATGCTTATATGATCGATAGGACGACAATTACTGTACTCATTACTCTTATTATTATCAATCTAACTCATATTATTGGCCATATCATGCTTATATGATCGATAGAACGACAATTACTATAGTTATTACTCGTATCATTATCAATCTAACCCATATTATTAGCCATATTATGCTTATATGATCGATAGAACGACAATTACTGTACTTATTACTCTTATCATTATCAATCTAACCCATATTATTAGCCATATTGTGCTTATATGATCGATAGATCGACAACTACTATACTTATTACACTCACTGTTATCAATCTAACTCAGTTTATTAGCCATAGTATGCTTATATGATCGGTAGAACGATAATTACTATACTTATTACTCTTACTATTATCAATCTAACGCATATTATTAACCATATTATGCTTATATGAGCAATAGAAGTACAATTACTATACTTATTACACTCACTGTTATCAATCTAACTTATATTATTAACCATATTATGCAGATATGATCGATAGGACGACAATTACTATACTTATTACTCTTATTATTATCAATCTAACGCATATTATTAACCATGTTATGCTTATATGAGCAATAGAACTACTATTACTATACTTATTACACTCACTATTATCAATCTAACTCATATTATTAACCATATTATGCAGATATGATCGATAGAACGACAATTACTATACTTATTACTTTTATTATTATCAATCTAACTCATATTGTTAGCCATATTATGCTTATATGATCGATATAACGACAATTACTATACTTATTACACTCACTGTTATCAATCTAACTCATATTATTAGCCATATTATGGTTATATGACCGATAGAACGACAATTACTATACTTATTACTCTTACTACTATCAATCTAACTCATATTATTAGCCACATTATGCTTATATGATCGATAGGACGACAATTACTATACTCATTACTCTTATTATTATCAATCTAACTCATATTATTAGCCATATTATGCTTATATGATCGATAGAACGACAATTACTATGCTTATTACACTCACTATTACCAATCTAACTCATATTATTAGCCATATTATGCTTATATGATCGATATAACGACAATTACTATACTTATTACACTCACTGTTATCAATCTAACTTATATTATTAACCATATTATGCAGATATGATCGATAGGACGACAATTACTATACTTATTACTCTTATTATTATCAATCTAACGCATATTATTAACCATATTATGCTTATATGAGCAATAGAACTACAATTACTATACTTATTACACTCACTATTATCAATCTAACTCATATTATTAACCATATTATGCAGATATGATCGATAGAACGACAATTACTATACTCGTTACTCTTATTATTATCAATCTAACTCATATTATTGGCCATATCATGCTTATATGATCGATAGAACGACAATTACTATAGTTATTACTCTTATCATTATCAATCTAACCCATATTATTAGCCATATTATGCTTATATGATCGATAGAACGACAATTACTGTACTTATTACTCTTATCATTATCAATCTAACCCATATTATTAGCCATATTATGCTTATATGATCGATATAACGACAATTACTATACTTATTACACTCACTGCTATCAATCTAACTCAGTTTATTAGCCATATTATGCTTATATGATCGGTAGAACGATAATTACTATACTTATTACTCTTACTATTATCAATCTAACGCATATTATTAACCATATTATGCTTATATGAGCAATAGAAGTACAATTACTATACTTATTACACTCACTGTTATCACTCTATCTTATATTATTAACCATATTATGCAGATATGATCGATAGGACGACAATTACTATAGTTATTACTCTTATTATTATCAATCTAACGCATATTATTAACCATATTATGCTTATATGATCGGTAGAACGATAATTACTATACTTATTACTCTTACTATTATCAATCTAACTCATATTATTGGCCATATTATGCTTATGTGATCGATAGAACGACAAATACTATACTCATTACTCTTATTATTATCAATCTAACTCATATTATTAGCCATATTATACTTATATGATCGATTGGATGACAATTACTATACTCATTACTCTTATTATTATCAATCTAACTCATATTATTAGCCATATTATGCTTATATGATCGATAGGACGACAATTACTGTACTCATTACTCTTATTATTATCAATCTAACTCATATTATTGGCCATATCATGCTTATATGATCGATAGAACGACAATTACTATGCTTATTACACTCACTATTACCAATCTAACTCATATTATTAGCCATATTATGCTTATATGATCGATATAACGACAATTACTATACTTATTACACTCACTGTTATCAATCTAACTTATATTATTAACCGTATTATGCAGATATGATCGATAGGACGACAATTACTATACTTATTACACTCACTGTTATCAATCTAACTTATATTATTAACCATATTATGCAGATATGATCGATAGGACGACAATTACTATACTTATTACTCTTATTATTATCAATCTAACGCATATTATTAACCATATTATGCTTATATGAGCAATAGAACTACAATAACTATACTTATTACACTCACTATTATCAATCTAACTCATATTATTAACCATATTATGCAGATATGATCGATAGAACGACAATTACTATACTTATTACTCTTGCTATTATCAATCTAACATATATTATTAGCCATATTATGCTTATATGATCGATAGGACGACAATTACTGTACTCATTACTCTTATTATTATCAATCTAACTCATATTATTGGCCATATCATGCTTATATGATCGATAGAACGACAATTACTATGCTTATTACACTCACTATTACCAATCTAACTCATATTATTAGCCATATTATGCTCATATGATCGATATAACGACAATTACTATACTTATTACACTCACTGTTATCAATCTAACTTATATTATTAACCATATTATGCAGATATGATCGATAGGACGACAATTACTATACTTATTACACTCACTGTTATCAATCTAACTTATATTATTAACCATATTATGCAGATATGATCGATAGGACGACAATTACTATACTTATTACTCTTATTATTATCAATCTAACGCATATTATTAACCATATTATGCTTATATGAGCAATAGAACTACAATTACTATACTTATTACACTCACTATTATCAATCTAACTCATATTATTAACCATATTATGCAGATATGATCGATAGAACGACAATTACTATACTCGTTACTCTTATTATTATCAATCTAACTCATATTATTGGCCATATCATGCTTATATGATCGATAGAACGACAATTACTATAGTTATTACTCTTATCATTATCAATCTAACCCATATTATTAGCCATATTATGCTTATATGATCGATAGAACGACAATTACTGTACTTATTACTCTTATCATTATCAATCTAACCCATATTATTAGCCATATTATGCTTATATGATCGATATAACGACAATTACTATACTTATTACACTCACTGTTATCAATCTAACTCAGTTTATTAGCCATAGTATGCTTATATGATCGGTAGAACGATAATTACTATACTTATTACTCTTACTATTATCAATCTAACGCATATTATTAACCATATTATGCTTATATGAGCAATAGAAGTACAATTACTATACTTATTACACTCACTGTTATCAATCTAACTTATATTATTAACCATATTATGCAGATATGATCGATAGGACGACAATTACTATACTTATTACTCTTATTATTATCAATCTAACGCATATTATTAACCATGTTATGCTTATATGAGCAATAGAACTACTATTACTATACTTATTACACTCACTATTATCAATCTAACTCATATTATTAACCATATTATGCAGATATGATCGATAGAACGACAATTACTATACTTATTACTTTTATTATTATCAATCTAACTCATATTGTTAGCCATATTATGCTTATATGATCGATATAACGACAATTACTATACTTATTACACTCACTGTTATCAATCTAACTCATATTATTAGCCATATTATGGTTATATGACCGATAGAACGACAATTACTATACTTATTACTCTTACTACTATCAATCTAACTCATATTATTAGCCACATTATGCTTATATGATCGATAGGACGACAATTACTATACACATTACTCTTATTATTATCAATCTAACTCATATTATTAGCCATATTATGCTTATATGATCGATATAACGACAATTACTATACTTATTACACTCACTGTTATCAATCTAACTCATATTATTAGCCATATTATGGTTATATGACCGATAGAACGACAATTACTATACTTATTACTCTTATTACTATCAATCTAGCTCATATTATTAACCATATTATGCAGATATGATCGATAGGACGACAATTACTATACTTATTACTCTTATTATTATCAATCTAACGCATATTATTAACCATGTTATGCTAATATGAGCAATAGAACTACTATTACTATACTTATTACACTCACTATTATCAATCTAACTCATATTATTAACCATATTATGCAGATATGATCGATAGAACGACAATTACTATACTTATTACTTTTATTATTATCAATCTAACTCATATTGTTAGCCATATTATGCTTATATGATCGATATAACGACAATTACTATACTTATTACACTCACTGTTATCAATCTAACTCATATTATTAGCCATATTATGGTTATATGACCGATAGAACGACAATTACTATACTTATTACTCTTATTACTATCAATCTAACTCATATTATTAGCCACATTATGCTTATATGATCGATAGGACGACAATTACTATACTCATTACTCTTATTATTATCAATCTAACTCATATTATTAGCCATATTATGCTTATATGATCGATATAACGACAATTACTATACTTATTACACTCACTGTTATCAATCTAACTCATATTATTAGCCATATTATGGTTATATGACCGATAGAACGACAATTACTATACTTATTACTCTTATTACTATCAATCTAGCTCATATTATTAGCCACATTATGCTTATATGATCGATAGGACGACAATTACTATACTCATTACTCTTATTATTATCAATCTAACTCATATTATTAGCCATATTATGCTTATATGATCGATAGGATGACAATTACTATACTCATTACTCTTATTATTATCAATCTAACTCATATTATTAGCCATATTATGCTTATATGATCGATAGGACGACAATTACTGTACTCATTACTCTTATTATTATCAATCTAACTCATATTATTAGCCATATTATGGTTATATGACTGATAGAACGACAATTACTATACTTATTACTCTTATTATTATCAATCTAACTCATATTATTAGCCATATTATGCTTATATGACCGATAGAACGACAATTACTATACTTATTACTCTTATTATTATCAATCTAACTTATATTATTAGCCATATTATGCTTATATGATCGATAGGACGACAACTACTGTACTCATTACTCTTATTATTATCAATCTAACTCATATTATTAGCCATATTATGGTTATATGACTGATAGAACGACAATTACTATACTTATTACTCTTATTATTATCAGTCTAACTCATATTATTAGCCATATTATGCTTATATGATCGATAGAACGACAATTACTATGCTTATTACACTCACTATTACCAATCTAACTCATATTATTAACCATATTATGCAGATGTGATCGATAGAACGACAATTACTATACATATTACTCTTATTCTTATCAATCTAACTCATATTATTAGCCATATTATACTTATATGATCGATAGAATGACAATTACTATACTCATTACTCTTATTATTATCAATCTAACTCATATTATTAGCCATATTATGCTTATATGATCGATATAACGTCAATTACTATACTTATTACACTCACTGTTATCAATCTAACTCATATTATTAGCCATATTATGGTTATATGACTGATAGAACGACAATTAATATACTTATTACTCTTATTATTATCAATCTAACTCATATTATTAGCCATATTGTGTTTATATGATCGATAGAACGACAATTACTATACTCATTACTCCTATTATTATCAATCTGACTCATATTATTGGCCATATTATGCTTATATGATCGATAGAACAACAATTACTATACTTATTACTCTCATTATAATCAATCTAACTCATATTATTAGCCATATTATGCTTATATGATCGATAGGACGACAAGTACTATACTCATTACTCTTATTATTATCAATCTAACTCATATTATTAGCCATATTATGCTTATGTGATCGATAGAACGACAATTACTATACTTATTACTCTTACTATTATCAATCTAACTCATATTATTTGCCATATTATGCTTATATGATCGATAGATCGACAATTACTATACTTATTACACTCACTGTTATCAATCTAACTCATATTATTAGCCATATTATGCTTATATGATCGGTAGAACGATAATTACTATACTTATTACTCTTACTATTATCAATCTAACTCATATTATTAGCCATATTATGCTTATATGATAGGTAGAACGACTATTGCTATACTTATTACTCTTATTATTATCAATCTAACTCATATTGTTGGCCATATTATGCTTATGTGATCGATAGAACGACAATTACTATACTCATTACTCTTATTATTATCAAGCTATCGCATCTTATTAACCATATTATGCTTATATGAGCAATAGAACTACAATTACTATACTTATTACACTCACCATTACCAATCTAACTCATATTATTAACCATATTATGCAGATATGATCGATAGAACGACAATTACTATACTTATTACTCTTATTATTATCAATCTAACTCATATTATTGGCCATATTATGCTTATGTGATCGATAGAACGACAATTACTATACTCATTACTCTTATTATTATCAATCTATCGGATATTATTAACCATATTATGCTTACATGAGCAATAGAACTACAATTACTATACTTATTACACTCACCATTACCAATCTAACTCATATTATTAACCATATTATGCAGATATGATCGATAGAACAACAATTACTATACTTATTACTCCTATTATTATCAATCTAACTCATATTATTAGCCATATTATGCTTATGTGATCGATAGAACGACAATTACTATACTTATTACTCTTATTATTATCAATCTAACTCATATTATTGGCCATACCATGCTTATATGATCGATAGAACGACAATTACTATAGTTATTACTCTTATCATTATCAATCTAACATATATTATTAGCCATATTATGCTTATATGATCCATAGCCCGACAATTACTATACTTATTACTCTTACTATTATCAATCTAACTCATATTATTAGAAATATTATGCTTATATGAGCAATAGAAGTACAATTACTATACTTATTACACTCACTGTTATCAATCTAACTTATATTATTAACCACATTATGCAGATATGATCGATAGGACGACAATTACTATACTTATTACTCTTATTATTATCAATCTAACGCATATTATTAACCATATTATGCTTATATGAGCAATAGAACTACAATTACTATACTTATTACACTCACTATTATCAATCTAACTCATATTATTAACCATATTATGCAGATACGATCGATAGAGCGACAATTACTATACTTATTACTCTTGCTATTATCAATCTAACATATATTATTAGCCATATTATGCTTATATGATCCATAGCCCGACAATTACTATACTTATTACTCTTATTATTATCAATCTAACGCATATTATTAACCATATTATGCTTATATGAGCAATAGAACTACAATTACTATACTTATTACACTCACTATTATCAATCTAACTCATATTATTAACCATATTATGCAGATATGATCGATAGAACGACAATTACTATACTCGTTACTCTTATTATTATCAATCTAACTCATATTATTGGCCATATCATGCTTATATGATCGATAGAACGACAATTACTATAGTTATTACTCTTATCATTATCAATCTAACCCATATTATTAGCCATATTATGCTTATATGATCGATAGAACGACAATTACTGTACTTATTACTCTTATCATTATCAATCTAACCCATATTATTAGCCATATTATGCTTATATGATCGATAGATCGACAATTACTATACTTATTACACTCACTGTTATCAATCTAACTCAGTTTATTAGCCATATTATGCTTATATGATCGGTAGAACGATAATTACTATACTTATTACTCTTACTATTATCAATCTAACGCATATTATTAACCATATTATGCTTATATGAGCAATAGAAGTACAATTACTATACTTATTACACTCACTGTTATCACTCTATCTTATATTATTAACCATATTATGCAGATATGATCGATAGGACGACAATTACTATACTTATTACTCTTATTATTATCAATCTAACGCATATTATTAACCATATTATGCTTATATGAGCAATAGAACTACAATTACTATACTTATTACACTCACTATTATCAATCTAACTCATATTATTAACCATATTATGCAGATATGATCGATAGAACGACAATTACTATACTTATTACTTTTATTATTATCAATCTAACTCATATTATTAGCCATATTATGCTTATATGATCGATATAACGACAATTACTATACTTATTACACTCACTGTTATCAATCTAACTCATATTATTAGCCATATTATGGTTATATGACCGATAGAACGACAATTACTATACTTATTACTCTTATTACTATCAATCTAACTCATATTATTAGCCACATTATGCTTATATGATCGATAGGACGACAATTACTATACTCATTACTCTTATTATTATCAATCTAACTCATATTATTAGCCATATTATGCTTATATGATCGATATAACGACAATTACTATACTTATTACACTCACTGTTATCAATCTAACTCATATTATTAGCCATATTATGGTTATATGACCGATAGAACGACAATTACTATACTTATTACTCTTATTACTATCAATCTAACTCATATTATTAGCCACATTATGCTTATATGATCGATAGGACGACAATTACTATACTCATTACTCTTATTATTATCAATCTAACTCATATTATTAGCCATATTATACTTATATGATCGATAGGATGACAATTACTATACTCATTACTCTTATTATTATCAATGTAACTCATATTATTAGCCATATTATGCTTATATGATCGATAGGACGACAATTACTGTACTCATTACTCTTATTATTATCAATCTAACTCATATTATTAGCCATATTATGGTTATATGACTGATAGAACGACAATTACTATACTTATTACTCTTATTATTATCAATCTAACTCATATTATTAGCCATATTATGCTTATATGATCGATAGAACGACAATTACTATGCTTATTACACTCACTATTACCAATCTAACTCATATTATTAGCCATATTATGCTTATATGATCGATATAACGACAATTACTATACTTATTACACTCACTGTTATCAATCTAACTCATATTATTAGCCATATTATGGTTATATGACCGATAGAACGACAATTACTATACTTATTACTCTTATTACTATCAATCTAACTCATATTATTAGCCGCATTATGCTTATATGATCGATAGGACGACAATTACTATACTCATTACTCTTATTATTATCAATCTAACTCATATCATTAGCCATATTATACTTATATGATCGATAGGATGACAATTACTATACTCATTACTCTTATTATTATCAATCTAACTTATATTATTAGCCATATTATGCTTATATGATCGATAGGACGACAACTACTGTACTCATTACTCTTATTATTATCAATCTACCTCATATTATTAGCCATATTATGGTTATATGACTGATAGAACGACAATTACTATACTTATTACTCTTATTATTATCAATCTAACTCATATTATTAGCCATATTATGCTTATATGATCGATAGAACGACAATTACTATGCTTATTACACTCACTATTACCAATCTAACTCATATTATTAACCATATTATGCAGATGTGATCGATAGAACGACAATTACTATACATATTACTCTTATTCTTATCAATCTAACTCATATTATTAGCCATAGTATACTTATATGATCGATAGGATGACAATTACTATACTCATTACTCTTATTATTATCAATCTAACTCATATTATTAGCCATATTATGCTTATATGATCGATAGGATGACAATTACTATACTCATTACTCTTATTACTATCAATCTAACTCATATTATTAGCCATATTATGCTTATATGATCGATATAACGTCAATTACTATACTTATTACTCTTACTATTATCAATCTAACTCATATTATTTGCCATATTATGCTTATATGATCGATAGATCGACAATTACTATACTTATTACACTCACTGTTATCAATCTAACTCATATTATTAGCCATATTATGGTTATATGATCGGTAGAACGATAATTACTATACTTATTACTCTTACTATTATCAATCTAACTCATATTATTAGCCATATTATGCTTATATGATAGGTAGAACGACTATTGCTATACTTATTACTCTTATTATTATCAATCTAACTCATATTGTTGGCCATATTATGCTTATGTGAACATAGAACGACAATTACTATACTCATTACTCTTATTATTATCAATCTATCGCATATTATTAACCATATTATGCTTATATGAGCAATAGAACTACAATTACTATACTTATTACACTCACCATTACCAATCTAACTCATATTATTAACCATATTATGCAGATATGATCGATAGAACGACAATTACTATACTTATTACTCTTATTATTATCAATCTAACTCATATTATTGGCCATATTATGCTTATGTGATCGATAGAACGACAATTACTATACTCATTACTCTTATTATTATCAATCTATCGGATATTATTAACCATATTATGCTTATATGAGCAATAGAACTACAATTACTATACTTATTACACTCACCATTACCAATCTAACTCATATTATTAACCATATTATGCAGATATGATCGATAGAACGACAATTACTGTACTTATTACTCCTATTATTATCAATCTAACTCATATTATTAGCCATATTATGCTTATGTGATCGATAGAACGACAATTACTATACTTATTACTCTTATTATTATCAATCTAACTCATATTATTGGCCATACCATGCTTATATGATCGATAGAACGACAATTACTATAGTTATTACTCTTATCATTATCAATCTAACATATATTGTTAGCCATATTATGCTTATATGATCCATAGACCGACAATTACTATACTTATTACTCTTACTATTATCAATCTAACTCATATTATTAGCCATATTATGCTTATATGATCGATAGAACGACAATTACTGTACTTATTACTCTTATCATTATCAATCTAACCCATATTATTAGCCATATTATGCTTATATGATCGATAGATCGACAATTACTATACTTATTACACTCACTGTTATCAATCTAACTCAGTTTATTAGCCATATTATGCTTCTATGATCGGTAGAACGATAATTACTATACTTAGTACTCTTACTATTATCAATCTAACGCATATTATTAACCATATTATGCTTATATGAGCAATAGAAGTACAATTACTATACTTATTACACTCATTGTTATCAATCTAACTTATATTATTAACCATATTATGCAGATATGATCGATAGGACGACAATTACTATACTTATTACTCTTATTATTATCAATCTAACGCATATTATTAGCCATATTATGCTTATGTGATCGATAGAACGACAATTACTATACTTATTACTCTTATTATTATCAATCTAACTCATATTATTGGCCATACCATGCTTATATGATCGATAGAACGACAATTACTATAGTTATTACTCTTATCATTATCAATCTAACATATATTATTAGCCATATTATGCTTATATGATCCACAGCCCGACAATTACTATACTTATTACTCTTACTATTATCAATCTAACTCATATTATTAGAAATATTATGCTTATATGAGCAATAGAAGTACAATTACTATACTTATTACACTCACTATTATCAATCTAACTCATATTATTAACCATATTATGCAGATATGATCGATAGAACGACAATTACTATACTCGTTACTCTTATTATTATCAATCTAACTCATATTATTGGCCATATCATGCTTATATGATCGATAGAACGACAATTACTATAGTTATTACTCTTATCATTATCAATCTAACCCATATTATTAGCCATATTATGCTTATATGATCGATAGAACGACAATTACTGTACTTATTACTCTTATCATTATCAATCTAACCCATATTATTAGCCATATTATGCTTATATGATCGATAGATCGACAATTACTATACTTATTACACTCACTGTTATCAATCTAACTCAGTTTATTAGCCATATTATGCTTATATGATCGGTAGAGCGATAATTACTATACTTATTACTCTTACTATTATCAATCTAACGCATATTATTAACCATATTATGCTTATATGAGCAATAGAAGTACAATTACTATACTTATTACACTCACTGTTATCACTCTATCTTATATTATTAACCATATTATGCAGATATGATCGATAGGACGACAATTACTATACTTATTACTCTTATTATTATCAATCTAACGCATATTATTAACCATATTATGCTTATATGAGCAATAGAACTACAATTACTATACTTATTACACTCACTATTATCAATCTAACTCATATTATTAACCATATTATGCAGATATGATCGATAGAACGACAATTACTATACTTATTACTTTTATTATTATCAATCTAACTCATATTATTAGCCATATTATGCTTATATGATCGATATAACGACAATTACTATACTTATTACACTCACTGTTATCAATCTAACTCATATTATTAGCCATATTATGGTTATATGACCGATAGAACGACAATTACTATACTTATTACTCTTATTACTATCAATCTAACTCATATTATTAGCCACATTATGCTTATATGATCGATAGGACGACAATTACTATACTCATTACTCTTATTATTATCAATCTAACTCATATTATTAGCCATATTATACTTATATGATCGATAGGATGACAATTACTATACTCATTACTCTTATTATTATCAATCTAACTCATATTATTAGCCACATTATGCTTATATGATCGATAGGACGACAACTACTGTACTCATTACTCTTATTATTATCAATCTACCTCATATTATTAGCCATATTATGGTTATATGACTGATAGAACGACAATTACTATACTTATTACTCTTATTATTATCAATCTAACTCATATTATTAGCCATATTATGCTTATATGATCGATAGAACGACAATTACTATGCTTATTACACTCACTATTACCAATCTAACTCATATTATTAACCATATTATGCAGATGTGATCGATAGAACGACAATTACTATACATATTACTCTTATTCTTATCAATCTAACTCATATTATTAGCCATATTATACTTATATGATCGATAGGATGAAAATTACTATACTCATTACTCTTATTATTATCAATCTAACTCATATTATTAGCCATATTATGCTTATATGATCGATAGGATGACAATTACTATACTCATTACTCTTATTACTATCAATCTAACTCATATTATTAGCCATATTATGCTTATATGATCGATATAACGTCAATTACTATACTTATTACTCTTACTATTATCAATCTAACTCATATTATTTGCCATATTATGCTTATATGATCGATAGATCGACAATTACTATACTTATTACACTCACTGTTATCAATCTAACTCATATTATTAGCCATATTATGGTTATATGATCGGTAGAACGATAATTACTATACTTATTACTCTTACTATTATCAATCTAACTCATATTATTAGCCATATTATGCTTATATGATAGGTAGAACGACTATTGCTATACTTATTACTCTTATTATTATCAATCTAACTCATATTGTTGGCCATATTATGCTTATGTGAACATAGAACGACAATTACTATACTCATTACTCTTATTATTATCAATCTATCGCATATTATTAACCATATTATGCTTATATGAGCAATAGAACTACAATTACTATACTTATTACACTCACCATTACCAATCTAACTCATATTATTAACCATATTATGCAGATATGATCGATAGAACGACAATTACTATACTTATTACTCTTATTATTATCAATCTAACTCATATTATTGGCCATATTATGCTTATGTGATCGATAGAACGACAATTACTATACTCATTACTCTTATTATTATCAATCTATCGGATATTATTAACCATATTATGCTTATATGAGCAATAGAACTACAATTACTATACTTATTACACTCACCATTACCAATCTAACTCATATTATTAACCATATTATGCAGATATGATCGATAGAACGACAATTACTGTACTTATTACTCCTATTATTATCAATCTAACTCATATTATTAGCCATATTATGCTTATGTGATCGATAGAACGACAATTACTATACTTATTACTCTTATTATTATCAATCTAACTCATATTATTGGCCATACCATGCTTATATGATCGATAGAACGACAATTACTATAGTTATTACTCTTATCATTATCAATCTAACATATATTATTAGCCATATTATGCTTATATGATCCATAGACCGACAATTACTATACTTATTACTCTTACTATTATCAATCTAACTCATATTATTAGCCATATTATGCTTATATGATCGATAGAACGACTATTACTGTACTTATTACTCTTATCATTATCAATCTAACCCATATTATTAGCCATATTATGCTTATATGATCGATAGATCGACAATTACTATACTTATTACACTCACTGTTATCAATCTAACTCAGTTTATTAGCCATATTATGCTTCTATGATCGGTAGAACGATAATTACTATACTTAGTACTCTTACTATTATCAATCTAACGCATATTATTAACCATATTATGCTTATATGAGCAATAGAAGTACAATTACTATACTTATTACACTCATTGTTATCAATCTAACTTATATTATTAACCATATTATGCAGATATGATCGATAGGACGACAATTACTATACTTATTACTCTTATTATTATCAATCTAACGCATATTATTAGCCATATTATGCTTATGTGATCGATAGAACGACAATTACTATACTTATTACTCTTATTATTATCAATCTAACTCATATTATTGGCCATACCATGCTTATATGATCGATAGAACGACAATTACTATAGTTATTACTCTTATCATTATCAATCTAACATATATTATTAGCCATATTATGCTTATATGATCCACAGCCCGACAATTACTATACTTATTACTCTTACTATTATCAATCTAACTCATATTATTAGAAATATTATGCTTATATGAGCAATAGAAGTACAATTACTATACTTATTACACTCACTGTTATCAATCTAACTTATATTATTAACCATATTATGCAGATATGATCGATAGGACGACAATTACTATACTTATTACTCTTATTATTATCAATCTAACGCATATTATTAACCATATTATGCTTATATGAGCAATAGAACTACAATTACTATACTTATTACACTCACTATTATCAATCTAACTCATATTATTAACCATATTATGCAGATATGATCGATAGAACGACAATTACTATACTTATTACTCTTGCTATTATCAATCTAACATATATTATTAGCCATATTATGCTTATATGATCCATAGCCCGACAATTACTATACTTATTACCCTTATTATTATCAATCTAACGCATATTATTAACCATATTATGCTTATATGAGCAATAGAACTACAATTACTATACTTATTACACTCACTATTATCAATCTAACTCATATTATTAACCATATTATGCAGATATCATCGATAGAACGACAATTACTATACTCGTTACTCTTATTATTATCAATCTAACTCATATTATTGGCCATATCATGCTTATATGATCGATAGAACGACAATTACTATAGTTATTACTCTTATCATTATCAATCTAACCCATATTATTAGCCATATTATGCTTATATGATCGATAGAATGACAATTACTGTACTTATTACTCTTATCATTATCAATCTAACCCATATTATTAGCCATATTATGCTTATATGATCGATAGATCGACAATTACTATACTTATTACACTCACTGTTATCAATCTAACTCAGTTTATTAGCCATATTATGCTTATATGATCGGTAGAGCGATAATTACTATACTTATTACTCTTACTATTATCAATCTAACGCATATTATTAACCATATTATGCTTATATGAGCAATAGAAGTACAATTACTATACTTATTACACTCACTGTTATCACTCTATCTTATATTATTAACCATATTATGCAGATATGATCGATAGGACGACAATTACTATACTTATTACTCTTATTATTATCAATCTAACGCATATTATTAACCATATTATGCTTATATGAGCAATAGAACTACAATTACTATACTTATTACACTCACTATTATCAATCTAACTCATATTATTAACCATATTATGCAGATATGATCGATAGAACGACAATTACTATACTTATTACTTTTATTATTATCAATCTAACTCATATTATTAGCCATATTATGCTTATATGATCGATATAACGACAATTACTATACTTATTACACTCACTGTTATCAATCTAACTCATATTATTAGCCATATTATGGTTATATGACCGATAGAACGACAATTACTATACTTATTACTCTTATTGCTATCAATCTAACTCATATTATTAGCCACATTATGCTTATATGATCGATAGGACGACAATTACTATACTCATTACTCTTATTATTATCAATCTAACTCATATTATTAGCCATATTATACTTATATGATCGATAGGATGACAATTACTATACTCATTACTCTTATTATTATCAATCTAACTCATATTATTAGCCACATTATGCTTATATGATCGATAGGACGACAACTACTGTACTCATTACTCTTATTATTATCAATCTACCTCATATTATTAGCCATATTATGGTTATATGACTGATAGAACGACAATTACTATACTTATTACTCTTATTATTATCAATCTAACTCATATTATTAGCCATATTATGCTTATATGATCGATAGAACGACAATTACTATGCTTATTACACTCACTATTACCAATCTAACTCATATTATTAACCATATTATGCAGATGTGATCGATAGAACGACAATTACTATACATATTACTCTTATTCTTATCAATCTAACTCATATTATTAGCCATATTATACTTATATGATCGATAGGATGAAAATTACTATACTCATTACTCTTATTATTATCAATCTAACTCATATTATTAGCCATATTATGCTTATATGATCGATAGGATGACAATTACTATACTCATTACTCTTATTACTATCAATCTAACTCATATTATTAGCCATATTATGCTTATATGATCGATATAACGTCAATTACTATACTTATTACTCTTACTATTATCAATCTAACTCATATTATTTGCCATATTATGCTTATATGATCGATAGATCGACAATTACTATACTTATTACACTCACTGTTATCAATCTAACTCATATTATTAGCCATATTATGGTTATATGATCGGTAGAACGATAATTACTATACTTATTACTCTTACTATTATCAATCTAACTCATATTATTAGCCATATTATGCTTATATGATAGGTAGAACGACTATTGCTATACTTATTACTCTTATTATTATCAATCTAACTCATATTGTTGGCCATATTATGCTTATGTGATCGATAGAACGACAATTACTATACTCATTACTCTTATTATTATCAATCTATCGCATATTATTAACCATATTATGCTTATATGAGCAATAGAACTACAATTACTATACTTATTACACTCACCATTACCAATCTAACTCATATTATTAACCATATTATGCAGATATGATCGATAGAACGACAATTACTATACTTATTACTCTTATTATTATCAATCTAACTCATATTATTGGCCATATCATGCTTATGTGATCGATAGAACGACAATTACTATACTCATTACTCTTATTATTATCAATCTATCGGATATTATTAACCATATTATGCTTATATGAGCAATAGAACTACAATTACTATACTTATTACACTCACCATTACCAATCTAACTCATATTATTAACCATATTATGCAGATATGATCGATAGAACGACAATTACTATACTTATTACTCCTATTATTATCAATCTAACTCATATTATTAGCCATATTATGCTTATGTGATCGATAGAACGACAATTACTATACTTATTACTCTTATTATTATCAATCTAACTCATATTATTGGCCATACCATGCTTATATGATCGATAGAACGACAATTACTATAGTTATTACTCTTATCATTATCAATCTAACATATATTATTAGCCATATTATGCTTATATGATCCATAGACCGACAATTACTATACTTATTACTCTTACTATTATCAATCTAACTCATATTATTAGCCATATTATGCTTATATGATCGATAGAACGACAATTACTGTACTTATTACTCTTATCATTATCAATCTAACCCATATTATTAGCCATATTATGCTTATATGATCGATAGATCGACAATTACTATACTTATTACACTCACTGTTATCAATCTAACTCAGTTTATTAGCCATATTATGCTTCTATGATCGGTAGAACGATAATTACTATACTTAGTACTCTTACTATTATCAATCTAACGCATATTATTAACCATATTATGCTTATATGAGCAATAGAAGTACAATTACTATACTTATTACACTCACTGTTATCAATCTAACTTATATTATTAACCATATTATGCAGATATGATCGATAGGACGACAATTACTATACTTATTACTCTTATTATTATCAATCTAACGCATATTATTAACCATATTATGCTTATATGAGCAATAGAACTACAATTACTATACTTATTACACTCACTATTATCAATCTAACTCATATTATTAACCATATTATGCAGATATGATCGATAGAACGACAATTACTATACTTATTACTCTTGCTATTATCAATCTAACTCATATTATTAGCTATATTATGCTTATATGATCGATAGAACGACAATTACTATACCTATTACTCTTATCATTATCAATCTATCGCATATTATTAACCATATTATGCTTATATGAGCAATAGAACTACAATTAATATACTTATTACACTCACCATTACCAATCTAACTCATATTATTAACCATATTATGCAGATATGATCGATAGAACGACAATTACTATACTAATTACTCTTATAATTATCAATCTATCTCATATTATTAGCCATATTATGCATATGTGATCGATAGAACGACAATTACTATACATATTACTCTTATTCTTATCAATCTAACTCATATTATTAGCCATATTATACTTATATGATCGATAGGATGACAATTACTGTACTCATTACTCTTATTATTATCAATCTAACTCATATTATTAGCCATATTATGCTTATATGATCGATAGGATGACAATTACTATACTCATTACTCTTATTATTATCAATCTAACTCATATTATTAGCCATATTATGCTTATATGATCGATAGAACCACAATTAATATACTTATTACTCTTATTATTATCAATCTAACTCATATTATTAGCCATATTGTGCTTATATGATCGATAGAACGACAATTACTATACTCATTACTCCTATTATTATCAATCTGACTCATATTATTAGCCATATTATGCTTATATGATCGATAGAACAACAATTACTATACTTATTACTCTCATTATAATCAATCTAACTCATATTATTAGCCATATTATGGTTATATGACCGATAGAACGACGATTACTATGCTTATTACTCTTATTATTATCAATCTAACTCATATTATTAGCCATATTATGCTTATATGATCGATAGAACGACAATTACTATACTTATTACTCTCATTATAATCAATCTAACTCATATTATTGGCCACATTATGCTTATATCATCGATAGGACGACAATTACTATACTCATTACTCTTATTATTATAAATCTAACTCATATTACTAGCCATATTATGGTTATATGACCGATAGAACGACAATTACTATACTTATTACTCTCATTATAATCAATCTAACTCATATTATTAGCCATATTATGGTTATATGACCGATAGAACGACGATTACTATGCTTATTACTCTTATTATTATCAATCTAACTCATATTATTAGCCATATTATGCTTATATGATCGATAGAACGACAATTACTATACTTATTACTCTTATTATTATCAATCTAACTCATATTATTAGCCATATTATGCTTATATGATCGATAGGACGACAATTACTATACTCATTACTCTTATTATTATCAATCTAACTCATATTATTAGGCATATTATGCTTGTATGATCGATATAACGACAATTACTATACTTATTACACTCACTGTTATCAATTCAACTCATATTACTAGCCATATTATGGTTATATGACCGATAGAACGACAATTACTATACTTATTACTCTTACTATTATCAATCTAACTCATATTATTAGCCATACTATGCTTATATGATCGATAGAACGACAATAACTATACCTATTACTCTTATCATTATCAATCTAACGCATATTATTAGCCATATTATGCTTATATGATCGATAGAACGACAATTACTATACTAATTACTCTTATAATTATCAATCTATCTCATATTATTAGCCATATTATGCTTATATGATCGATAGAACGACAATTACAATACTCATTACTCTTATTATTGTCAATCTAACTCATATTATTTGCCATATTATGCTTATATGATTGATAGAACGACAATTACTATACTCATTACTCTTATTATTATCAATCTAACTCATATTGGTAACCATATTATGCTTATATGAGCAATAGAACTACAATTACTATACTTATTACACTCACTATTGTCAATCTAACCCATATTATTGACCATATTATGCAGATATGATCGATAGGACGACAATTACTATACTTATTACTCTTATTATTATCAATCTATCTCATATTATTAGCCATATTATGCTCATATGATCGACAGAACGACAATTACTATACTTATTACACTCACTTTTATCAATCTAACTCATATTATGAACCATATTATGCAGATATGATCGATAGAACGTCAATTACTATACTTATTACTCTTATTATTATCAATCTAACTCATATTATTGGCCATATCATGCTGATATGATCGATAGAACGACAATTACTATCGTTATTACTCTTATTATTATCAATCTAACTCATATTATTAGCCATACTATGCTTATATGATCGATAGACGACAATTACTATACTTATTACTCCTATTATTATCAATCTAACTCATATTATTGGCCATATCATGCTGATATGATCGATAGAACGACAATTACTATAGTTATTACTCTTATCGTTATCAATCTAACCCATATTATTAGCCATATTATGCTTATATGATCGATAGAACGACAATTACAATACTCGTTACTCTTATTATTGTCAATCTAACTCATATTATTTGCTATATTATGCTTATATGATCGATAGAACGACAATTACTATACGTATTACTCTTATTATTATCAATCTAACTCATATTATTGGCCATATTATGCTTATGTGATCGATAGAACTACAATTACTATACTTATTACTCTTACTATTATCAATCTAACGCATATTATTAACCATATTATGCTTATATGAGCAATAGAAGTACAATTACTATACTTATTACACTCACTGTTATCAATCTAACTTATATTATTAACCATATTATGCAGATATGATCGATAGGACGACAATTACTCTACTTATTACTCTTATTATTACCAATCTAACGCATATTATTAACCATATTATGCTTATATGAGCAATAGAACTACAATTACTATACTTATTTCACTCACTATTATCAATCTAACTCATATTATTAACCATATTATGCAGATATGATCGATAGAACGACAATTACTATACTCATTACTCTTATTATAATCAATCTAACTCATATTATTAGCCATATTATGCTTATATGATCGATAGAACGACAATTACTATACTTATTACTCTTATTACTATCAATCTAACTTGTAGTATTAGCCATATTATGCTTATATGGACGACAGAACGACAATTACAATACTAACTTCACTCACTATTATCAATTTAACTCATATTATTAAACATATTATGCAGATATGATCGATAGAACGACAATTACTATACTTATTACTCTTATTATTATCAATCTAACTCATATTATTAGCCATATTATGCTTATATGATCGATATAACGACAATTACTATACTTATTACACTCACTGTTATCAATCTAACTCATATTATTAGCCATATTATGGTTATATGACCGATAGAACGACAATTACTATACTTATTACACTCACTATTATCAATGTAACTCATATTATTAGCCATATTATGGTTATATGACCGATAGAACGACAATTACTATACTTATTACTCTCATTATAATCAATCTAACTCATATTATTAGCCATATTATGCTTATATGATCGATAGGACGACAATTACTATACTCATTACTCTTATTATTATCAATCTAACTCATATTATTAGCCATATTATGCTTATGTGATCGATAGAACGACAATCACTATACTTATTACTCTTACTATTATCAATCTAACTCATATTATTGGCCATATTATGCTTATGTGATCGATAGAACGACAATTACTATACTCATTACTCTTATTATTATCAATCTATCGGATATTATTAACCGTATTATGCTTATATGAGCAATAGAACTACAATTACTATAGTTATTACTCTTATCATTATCAATCTAACCCATATTATTAGCCATATTATGCTTATATGATCGATAGAACGACAATTACTGTACTTATTACTCTTATCATTATCAATCTAACCCATATTATTAGCCATATTATGCTTATATGATCGATAGATCGACAATTACTATACTTATTACACTCACTGTTATCAATCTAACTCAGTTTATTAGCCATATTATGCTTATATGATCGGTAGAACGATAATTACTATACTTATTACTCTTACTATTATCAATCTAACGCATATTATTAACCATATTATGCTTATATGAGCAATAGAAGTACAATTACTATACTTACTACACTCACTGTTATCAATCTAACTTATATTATTAACCATATTATGCAGATATGATCGATAGGGCGACAATTACTATACTTATTACTCTTATTATTATCAATCTAACGCATATTATTAACCATATTATGCTTATATGAGCAATAGAACTACAATTACTATACTTATTACACTCACTATTGTCAATCTAACCCATATTATTGACCATATTATGCAGATATGATCGATAGGACGACAATTACTATACTTATTACTCTTATTATTATCAATCTATCTCATATTATTAGCCATATTATGCTTATATGATCGATAGGACGACAATTACTATACTTATTACTCTCATTATAATCAATCTAACTCATATTATTAGCCACATTATGCTTATATGATCGATAGGACGACAATTACTATAATCATTACTCTTATTATTATCAATCTAACTCATATTACTAGCCATATTATGGTTATATGACCGATAGAACGACAATTACTATACTTATTACTCTTATTATTATCAATCTAACTCATATTATTAGCCATATTATGCTTATATGATCGATAGAACGACAATTACTATACTTATTACTCTTATTATTATCAATCTAACTCATATTATTAGCCATATTATGCTTATATGATCGATAGGACGACAATTACTATACTCATTACTCTTATTATTATCAATCTAACTCATATTATTAGGCATATTATGCTTGTATGATCGATATAACGACAATTACTATACTTATTACACTCACTGTTATCAATTCAACTCATATTACTAGCCATATTATGGTTATATGACCGATAGAACGACAATTACTATACTTATTACTCTTACTATTATCAATCTAACTCATATTATTAGCCATACTATGCTTATATGATCGATAGAACGACAATAACTATACCTATTACTCTTATCATTATCAATCTAACGCATATTATTAGCCATATTATGCTTATATGATCGATAGAACGACAATTACTATACTAATTACTCTTATAATTATCAATCTATCTCATATTATTAGCCATATTATGCTTATATGATCGATAGAACGACAATTACAATACTCATTACTCTTATTATTGTCAATCTAACTCATATTATTTGCCATATTATGCTTATATGATTGATAGAACGACAATTACTATACTCATTACTCTTATTATTATCAATCTAACTCATATTGGTAACCATATTATGCTTATATGAGCAATAGAACTACAATTACTATACTTATTACACTCACTATTGTCAATCTAACCCATATTATTGACCATATTATGCAGATATGATCGATAGGACGACAATTACTATACTTATTACTCTTATTATTATCAATCTATCTCATATTATTAGCCATATTATGCTCATATGATCGACAGAACGACAATTACTATACTTATTACACTCACTTTTATCAATCTAACTCATATTATGAACCATATTATGCAGATATGATCGATAGAACGTCAATTACTATACTTATTACTCTTATTATTATCAATCTAACTCATATTATTGGCCATATCATGCTGATATGATCGATAGAACGACAATTACTATAGTTATTACTCTTATTATTATCAATCTAACTCATATTATTAGCCATACTATGCTTATATGATCGATAGACGACAATTACTATACTTATTACTCCTATTATTATCAATCTAACTCATATTATTGGCCATATCATGCTGATATGATCGATAGAACGACAATTACTATAGTTATTACTCTTATCGTTATCAATCTAACCCATATTATTAGCCATATTATGCTTATATGATCGATAGAACGACAATTACAATACTCGTTACTCTTATTATTGTCAATCTAACTCATATTATTTGCTATATTATGCTTATATGATCGATAGAACGACAATTACTATACGTATTACTCTTATTATTATCAATCTAACTCATATTATTGGCCATATTATGCTTATGTGATCGATAGAACTACAATTACTATACTTATTACTCTTACTATTATCAATCTAACGCATATTATTAACCATATTATGCTTATATGAGCAATAGAAGTACAATTACTATACTTATTACACTCACTGTTATCAATCTAACTTATATTATTAACCATATTATGCAGATATGATCGATAGGACGACAATTACTCTACTTATTACTCTTATTATTACCAATCTAACGCATATTATTAACCATATTATGCTTATATGAGCAATAGAACTACAATTACTATACTTATTTCACTCACTATTATCAATCTAACTCATATTATTAACCATATTATGCAGATATGATCGATAGAACGACAATTACTATACTCATTACTCTTATTATAATCAATCTAACTCATATTATTAGCCATATTATGCTTATATGATCGATAGAACGACAATTACTATACTTATTACTCTTATTACTATCAATCTAACTTGTAGTATTAGCCATATTATGCTTATATGGACGACAGAACGACAATTACAATACTAACTTCACTCACTATTATCAATTTAACTCATATTATTAAACATATTATGCAGATATGATCGATAGAACGACAATTACTATACTTATTACTCTTATTATTATCAATCTAACTCATATTATTAGCCATATTATGCTTATATGATCGATATAACGACAATTACTATACTTATTACACTCGCTGTTATCAATCTAACTCATATTATTAGCCATATTATGGTTATATGACCGATAGAACGACAATTACTATACTTATTACACTCACTATTATCAATGTAACTCATATTATTAGCCATATTATGGTTATATGACCGATAGAACGACAATTACTATACTTATTACTCTCATTATAATCAATCTAACTCATATTATTAGCCATATTATGCTTGTATGATCGATAGGACGACAATTACTATACTCATTACTCTTATTATTATCAATCTAACTCATATTATTAGCCATATTATGCTTATGTGATCGATAGAACGACAATTACTATACTTATTACTCTTACTATTATCAAACTAACTCATATTATTGGCCATATTATGCTTATGTGATCGATAGAACGACAATTACTATACTCATTACTCTTATTATTATCAATCTATCGGATATTATTAACCATATTATGCTTATATGAGCAATAGAACTACAATTACTATAGTTATTACTCTTATCATTATCAATCTAACCCATATTATTAGCCATATTATGCTTATATGATCGATAGAACGACAATTACTGTACTTATTACTCTTATCATTATCAATCTAACCCATATTATTAGCCATATTATGCTTATATGATCGATAGATCGACAATTACTATACTTATTACACTCACTGTTATCAATCTAACTCAGTTTATTAGCCATATTATGCTTATATGATCGGTAGAACGATAATTACTATACTTATTACTCTTACTATTATCAATCTAACGCATATTATTAACCATATTATGCTTATATGAGCAATAGAAGTACAATTACTATACTTACTACACTCACTGTTATCAATCTAACTTATATTATTAACCATATTATGCAGATATGATCGATAGGGCGACAATTACTATACTTATTACTCTTATTATTATCAATCTAACGCATATTATTAACCATATTATGCTTATATGAGCAATAGAACTACAATTACTATACTTATTACACTCACTATTATCAATCTAACTCATATTATTAACCATATTATGCAGATATGATCGATAGAACGACAATTACTATACTTATTACTCTTGCTATTATCAATCTAACTCATATTATTAGCCATATTATGCTTATATGATCGATAGAACGACAATTACTATACCTATTACTCTTATCATTATCAATCTATCGCATATTATTAACCATATTATGCTTATATGAGCAATAGAACTACAATTAATATACTTATTACACTCACCATTACCAATCTAACTCATATTATTAACCATATTATGCAGATATGATCGATAGAACGACAATTACTATACTTATTACTCTTATTATTATCAATCCGACTCATATTATTGGCCATATTATGCTTATCTGATCGATAGAACGACAATTACTATACTCATTACTCTTATTATTATCAATCTATCGCATATTATTAACCATATTATGCTTATATGAGCAATAGAACTACAACTACTATACTTATTACACTCACTATTATCAATCTAACTCAAATTATGAACCATATTATGCAGATATGATCGATAGAACGACAATTACTATACTTATTACTCTTATTATTATCAATCTAACTCATATTATTGGCCATATCATGCTTATACGATCGATAGAACGACAATTACTATAGTTATTACTCTTATCATTATCAATCTAACCCATATTATTAGCCATATTATGCTGATATGATCGATAGAACGACAATTACTGTACTTATTACTCTTATCATTATCAATCTAACCCATATTATTAGCCATATTATGCTTATATGATCGATAGATCGACAATTACTATACTTATTACACTCACTGTTATCAATCTAACTCAGTTTATTAGCCATATTATGCTTATATGATCGGTAGAACGATAATTACTATACTTATTACTCTTACTATTATCAATCTAACGCATATTATTAACCATATTATGCTTATATGAGCAATAGAAGTACAATTACTATACTTATTACACTCACTGTTATCAATCTAACTTATATTATTAACCATATTATGCAGATATGATCGATAGGGCGACAATTACTATACTTATTACTCTTATTATTATCAATCTAACGCATATTATTAACCATATTATGCTTATATGAGCAATAGAACTACAATTACTATACTTATTACACTCACTATTATCAATCTAACTCATATTATTAACCATATTATGCAGATATGATCGATAGAACGACAATTACTATACTTATTACTCTTGCTATTATCAATCTAACTCATATTATTAGCCATATTATGCTTATATGATCGATAGAACGACAATTACTATACCTATTACTCTTATCATTATCAATCTATCGCATATTATTAACCATATTATGCTTATATGAGCAATAGAACTACAATTAATATACTTATTACACTCACCATTACCAATCTAACTCATATTATTAACCATATTATGCAGATATGATCGATAGAACGACAATTACTATACTTATTACTCTTATTATTATCAATCCGACTCATATTATTGGCCATATTATGCTTATCTGATCGATAGAACGACAATTACTATACTCATTACTCTTATTATTATCAATCTATCGCATATTATTAACCATATTATGCTTATATGAGCAATAGAACTACAACTACTATACTTATTACACTCACTGTTATCAATCTAACTTATATTATTAACCATATTATGCAGATATGATCGATAGGGCGACAATTACTATACTTATTACTCTTATTATTATCAATCTAACGCATATTATTAACCATATTATGCTTATATGAGCAATAGAACTACAATTACTATACTTATTACACTCACTATTATCAATCTAACTCATATTATTAACCATATTATGCAGATATGATCGATAGAACGACAATTACTATACTTATTACTCTTGCTATTATCAATCTAACTCATATTATTAGCCATATTATGCTTATATGATCGATAGAACGACAATTACTATACCTATTACTCTTATCATTATCAATCTATCGCATATTATTAACCATATTATGCTTATATGAGCAATAGAACTACAATTAATATACTTATTACACTCACCATTACCAATCTAACTCATATTATTAACCATATTATGCAGATATGATCGATAGAACGACAATTACTATACTTATTACTCTTATTATTATCAATCCGACTCATATTATTGGCCATATTATGCTTATCTGATCGATAGAACGACAATTACTATACTCATTACTCTTATTATTATCAATCTATCGCATATTATTAACCATATTATGCTTATATGAGCAATAGAACTACAACTACTATACTTATTACACTCACTATTATCAATCTAACTTATATTATGAACCATATTATGCAGATATGATCGATAGAACGACAATTACTATACTTATTACTCTTATTATTATCAATCTAACTCATATTATTGGCCATATCATGCTTATACGATCGATAGAACGACAATTACTGTAGTTATTACTCTTATCATTATCAATCTAACCCATATTATTAGCCATATTATGCTTATATGATCGATAGAACGACAATTACTGTACTTATTACTCTTATCATTATCAATCTAACCCATATTATTAGCCATATTATGCTTATATGATCGATAGATCGACAATTACTATACTTATTACACTCACTGTTATCAATGTAACTCAGTTTATTAGCCATATTATGCTTATATGATCGGTAGAACGATAATTACTATACTTATTACTCTTACTATTATCAATCTAACGCATATTATTAACCATATTATGCTTATATGAGCAATAGAAGTACAATTACTATACTTATTACACTCACTGTTATCAATCTAACTTATATTATTAACCATATTATGCAGATATGATCGATAGGACGACAATTACTATACTTATTACTCTTATTATTATCAATCTAACGCATATTATTAACCATATTATGCTTATATGAGCAATAGAACTACAATTACTATACTTATTACACTCACTATTATCAATCTAACTCATATTATTAACCATATTATGCAGATATGATCGATAGAACGACAATTACTATACTTATTACTTTTATTATTATCAATCGAACTCATATTATTAGCCATATTATGCTTATATGATCGATATAACGACAATTACTATACTTATTACACTCACTGTTATCAATCTAACTCATATTATTAGCCATATTATGGTTATATGATCGATAGGACGACAATTACTATACTCATTACTCTTATTATTATCAATCTAACTCATATTATTAGCCATATTATGCTTATATGATCGATAGGACGACAATTACTGTACTCATTACTCTTATTATTATCAATCTAACTCATATTATTAGCCATATTATGGTTATATGACTGATAGAACGACAATTACTATACTTATTACTCTTATTATTATCAATCTAACTCATATTATTAGCCATATTATGCTTATATGATCGATAGAACGACAATTACTATGCTTATTACACTCACTATTACCAATCTAACTCATATTATTAGCCATATTATGGTTATATGACCGATAGAACCACAATTAATATACTTATTACTCTTATTATTATCAATCTAACTCATATTATTAGCCATACTATGCTTATATGATCGATAGAACGACAATAACTATACCTATTACTCTTATCATTATCAATCTAACGCATATTATTAGCCATATTATGCTTATATGATCGATAGAACCACAATTACTATACTTATTACTCTTATTATTATCAATCTATCTCATATTATTGGCCATATTATGCTTATATGATCGATAGAACGACAATTACAATACTCATTACTCTTATTATTGTCAATCTAACTCATATTATTTGCCATATTATGCTTATATGATTGATAGAACGACAATTACTATACTCATTACTCTTATTATTATCAATCTAACTCATATTGTTAACCATATTATGCTTATATGAGCAATAGAACTACAATTACTATACTTATTACACTCACTATTGTCAATCTAACCCATATTATTGACCATATTATGCAGATATGATCGATAGGACGACAATTACTATACTTATTACTCTTATTATTATCAATCTATCTCATATTATTAGCCATATTATGCTCATATGATCGACAGAACGACAATTACTATACTTATTACACTCACTTTTATCAATCTAACTCATATTATGAACCATATTATGCAGATATGGTCGATAGAACGCCAATTACTATACTTATTACTCTTATTATTATCAATCTAACTCATATTATTGGCCATATCATGCTGATATGATCGATAGAACGACAATTACTATAGTTATTACTCTTATTATTATCAATCTAACTCATATTATTAGCCATACTATGCTTATATGATCGATAGACGACAATTACTATACTTATTACTCTTATTATTATCAATCTAACTCATATTATTGGCCATATCATGCTGATATGATCGATAGAACGACAATTACTATACTCATTACTCCTATTATTATCAATCTGACTCATATTATTAGCCATATTATGCTTATATGATCGATAGAACAACAATTACTATACTTATTACTCTCATTATAATCAATCTAACTCATATTATTAGCCATATTATGCTTATATGAGCAATAGAACTACAATTACTATACTTATTACACTCACTATTGTCAATCTAACCCATATTATTGACCATATTATGCAGATATGATCGATAGGACGACAATTACTATACATATTACTCTTATTATTATCAATCTATCTCATATTATTAGCCATATTATGCTCATATGATCGACAGAACGACAATTACTATACTTATTACACTCACTTTTATCAATCTAACTCATATTATGAACCATATTATGCAGATATGGTCGATAGAACGTCAATTACTATACTTATTACTCTTATTATTATCAATCTAACTCATATTATTGGCCATATCATGCTGATATGATCGATAGAACGACAATTACTACAGTTATTACTCTTATTATTATCAATCTAACTCATATTATTAGCCATACTATGCTTATATGATCGATAGACGACAATTACTATACTTATTACTCTTATTATTATCAATCTAACTCATATTATTGGCCATATCATGCTGATATGATCGATAGAACGACAATTACTATACTCATTACTCCTATTATTATCAATCTGACTCATATTATTAGCCATATTATGCTTATATGATCGATAGAACAACAATTACTATACTTATTACTCTCATTATAATCAATCTAACTCATATTATTAGCCATATTATGGTTATATGACCGATAGAACGACAATTACTATGCTTATTACTCTTATTATTATCAATCTAACTCATATTATTAGCCATATTATGCTTATATGATCGATAGGACGACAATTACTATACTTATTACTCTCATTATAATCAATCTACCTCATATTATTAGCCACATTATGCTTATATGATCGATAGGACGACAATTACTATACTCATTACTCTTATTATTATCAATCTAACTCATATTATTAGCCATATTATGCTCATATGATCGACAGAACGACAATTACTATACTTATTACACTCACTTTTATCAATCTAACTCATATTATGAACCATATTATGCAGATATGATCGATAGAACGTCAATTACTATACTTATTACTCTTATTATTATCAATCTAACTCATATTATTAGCCATATTATGCTTATATGATCGATAGAACGACAATTACTATACTTATTACTCTTATTATTATCAATCTAACTTGTAGTATTAGCCATATTATGCTTATATGGACGACAGAACGACAATTACAATACTTACTTCACTCACTATTATCAATTTAACTCATATTATCAAACATATTATGCAGATATGATCGATAGAACGACAATTACTATACTTATTACTCTTATTATTATCAATCTAACTCATATTATTAGCCATATTATGCTTATATGAGCAATAGAAGTACAATTACTATACTTATTACACTCACTGTTATCAATCTAACTCATATTATGAACCATATTATGCAGATATGCTCGATAGAACGACAATTACTATACTTATTACTCTTATTATTATCAATGTAACTCATATTATTAGCCATATTATGCTTATATGATCGCTAGAACGACAATTACTATACTCATTACTCTTATTATTATCAATCTAATGCATATTATTAACCATATTATGCTTATATGAGCAATAGAAGTACAATTACTATACTTATTACACTCACCATTACCAATCTAACTCATATTATTAACCATATTATGCAGATATGACCGATAGAACGACAATTACTATACTTATTACTCTTATTATTATCAATCTAACTCATATTATTAGCCATATTATGCTTATATGATCGATAGGACGACAATTACTATACTCATTACTCTTATTATTATCAATCTAACGCATATTATTAACCATATTATGCTTATATGAGCAATAGAAGTACAATTACTATACTTATTACACTCACCATTACCAATCTAACTCATATTATTAACCATATTATGCAGATATGATCGATAGAACGACAATTACTATACTTATTACTCTTATTATTATCAATGTAACTCATATTATTAGCCATATTATGCTTATATGATCGCTAGATCGACAATTACTATACTCATTACTCTTATTATTATCAATCTAACGCACATTATTAACCATATTATGCTTATATGAGCAATAGAAGTACAATTACTATACTTATTACACTCACTGTTATCAATCTAACTCATATTATGAACCATATTATGCAGATATGCTCGATAGGACGACAATTACTATACTTATTACTCTTATTATTATCCATCTATCTCATATTATTAGCCATATTATGCTTATGTGATCGATAGAACGACAATTACTATACTTATTACACTCACTATTGTCAATCTAACTCATATTATTATCCATATTATGCAGATATGATCGATAGGACGACAATTACTATACTCATTACTCTTATTATTATCAATCTATCGCATATTATTAACCATATTATGCTTATATGAGCAATAGAACTACAATTACCATACTTATTACACTCACCATTACCAATCTAACTCATATTATTAACCATATTATGCAGATATGACCGATAGAACGACAATTACTATACTTATTACTCTTATTATTATCAATCTAACTCATATTATTAGCCATATTATGCTTATATGATCGATAGGACGACAATTACTATACTTATTACTCTCATTATAATCAATCTAACTCATATTATTAGCCACATAATGCTTATATGATCGATAGGACGGCAATTACTATACTCATTACTCTTATTATTATCAATCTAACTCATATTATTAGCCATATTATGCTTACATGATCGATAGAACGACAATTACTATACTTATTACTCTTATTATTATCAATCTAACTTGCAGTATTAGCCATAGTATGCTTATATGGACGACAGAACGACAATTACTATACTGATTACACTCACTATTATCAATCTAACTCATATTATTAACCATATTATGCAGATATGATCGATAGAACGACAATTACTATACTTATTACTCTTATTATTATCAATCTAACTCATATTATTAGCCATATCATGCTTATATGATCGATAGAACGACAAGTACTATAGTTATTACTCTTATCATTATCAATCTAACCCATATTATTAGCCATATTATGCTTATATGATCGATAGATCGACAATTACTATACTTATTACACTCACTGTTATCAATCTAACACATATTATTAGCCATATTAAACTTATATGATCGGTAGAACGACAATCACTATACTTTTTAATCTTATTATTATCAATCTAACTCATATTATTAGTCATATTATGCTTATGTGATCGATAGAACGACAATTACTATACTCATTACTCTTATTATTATCAATCTATCGCATATTATTAACCATATTATGCTTATATGAGCAATAGAACTACAATTACTATACTTATTACACTCACTATTATCAATCTAACTCATATTATGAACCATATTATGCAGATATGATCGATAGAACGACAATTACTATACGTATTACTCTTATTATTATCAATCTAACTCATATTATTGGCCATATTATGCTTATGTGATCGATAGAACTACAATTACTATACTTATTACTCTTACTATTATCAATCTAACGCATATTATTAACCATATTATGCTTATATGAGCAATAGAACTACAATTACTATACTTATTTCACTCACTATTATCAATCTAACTCATATTATTAACCATATTATGCAGATATGATCGATAGAACGACAATTACTATACTCATTACTCTTATTATAATCAATCTAACTCATATTGTTAGCCATATTATGCTTATATGATCGATAGAACGACAATTACTATACTTATTACTCTTATTACTATCAATCTAACTTGTAGTATTAGCCATATTATGCTTATATGATCGATAGACGACAATTACTATACTTATTACTCTTATTATTATCAATTTAACTCATATTATTGGCCATATTATGCTTATGTGATCGATAGAACAACAATTACTATACTCCTTACTCTTATTATTATCAATCTATCGCATATTATTAACCATATTATGCTTACATGAGCAATAGAACTACAATTACTATACTTATTACACTCACTATTATCAATCTAACTCATATTATGAACCATATTATGCAGATATGATCGATAGAACGTCAATTACTATACTTATTACTCTTATTGTTATCAATCTAACTCATATTATTGGCCATATTATGCTTATGTGATCGATAGAACTACAATTACTATACTTATTACTCTTACTATTATCAATCTAACGCATATTATTAATCATATTATGCTTATATGAGCAATAGAAGTACAATTACTATACTTATTACACTCACTGTTATTAATCTAACTTATATTATTAACCATATTATGCAGATATGATCGATAGGACGACAATTACTATACTAATTACTCTTATTATTATCAATCTAACGCATATTATTAACCATACTATGCTTATATGAGCAATAGAACTACAATTACTATACTTATTACACTCACTATTATCAATCTAACTCATATTATTAACCATATTATGCAGATATGATCGATAGAACGACAATTACTATACTTATTACTCTTATTATTATCAATCTAACTCATATTATTAGCCATACTATGCTTATATGATCGATAGACGACAATTACTATACTTATTACTCTTATTATTATCAATCTAACTCATATTATTGGCCATATCATGCTGATATGATCGATAGAACGACAATTACTATACTTTTTAATCTTATTATTGTCAATCTAACTCATATTATTAGCCATATTATGCTTATATGATCGATAGAACGACAATTACTATACTCATTACACTTATTATTATCAATCTAACTCCTATTATTAGCCATATTATGCTTATATGATCGATAGGACGACAATTACTATACTTATTACTCTTATGATTATCCATCTATCTCATATTATTAGCCATATTATGCTTATGTGATCGATAGAACGACAATTACTATACTTATTACACTCACTATTGTCAATCTAACTCATATTATTAACCATATTATGCAGATATGATCGATAGGACGACAATTACTATACTTATTACTCTTATTATTATCAATCTAACGCATATTATTAACCATATTATGCTTATATGAGCAATAGAACTACAATTACTATACTTATTACACTCACTATTATCAATCTAACTCATATTATTAAGCATATTATGCAGATATGATCGATAGAACGACAATTACTATACTTATTACTTTTATTATTATCAATCTAACTCATATTATTAGCCATATTATGCTTATATGATCGATAGAACGACAATTACTATACTCATTACTCTTATTATTATCAATCTAACTCATATTATTAGCCATATTATGCTTATATGATCGATAGAACGACAATTACTATACTTATTACTCTTATTATTATCAATCTAACTCATATTATTAGCCATATTATGCTTATATTATCGATAGAACGACAATTACTATACTCATTACTCTTATTATAATCAATCTAACTCATATTATTAGCCATATTATGCTTATATGATCGATAGAACGACAATTACTATACTTATTACTCTTATTATTATCAATCTAACTTGTAGTATTAGCCATATTATGCAGATATGATCGATAGAACGACAATTACTATACTTATTACTCTTATTATTATCAATCTAACTCATATTATTAGCCATATTATGCTTATATGATCGATAGACGACAATTACTATACTTATTACTCTTATTATTATCAATTTAACTCATATTATTGGCCATATTATGCTTATGTGATCGATAGAACAACAATTACTATACTCCTTACTCTTATTATTATCAATCTATCGCATATTATTAACCATATTATGCGTACATGAGCAATAGAACTACAATTACTATACTTATTACACTCACTATTATCAATCTAACTCATATTATGAACCATATTATGCAGATATGATCGATAGAACGACAATTACTATACTTATTACTCTTATTATTATCAATGTAACTCATATTATTAGCCATATTATGCTTATATGATCGCTAGAACGACAATTACTATACTCATTACTCTTATTATTATCAATCTAACGCATATTATTAACCATATTATGCTTATATGAGCAATAGAAGTACAATTACTATACTTATTACACTCACTGTTATCAATCTAACTCATATTATGAACCATATTATGCAGATATGCTCGACAGGACGACAATTACTATACTTATTACTCTTATTATTATCCATCTATCTCATATTATTAGCCATATTATGCTTATGTGATCGATAGAACGACAATTACTATGATTATTACACTCACTGTTATCAATCTAACTCATATTTTTAGCCATATTATGCTTATATGATCGATGGAACGACAATTACTATACTCATTTCTCTTATTATTATCAATCTAACTCATATTATTAGCCATATTATGCTTATATGATCGATAGAACGACAATTACTATACTTATTACTCTTATTATTATCAATCTAACTTGTAGTATTAGCCATATTATGCTTATATGGACGACAGAACGACAATTACTATACTGATTACACTCACTATTATCAATCTATCTCATATTATTAACCATATTATGCAGATATGATCGATAGAACGACAATTACTATACTTATTACTCTTATTATTATCAATCTAACATATATTATTAGCCATATCATGCTTATATGATCGATAGAACGACAAGTACTATAGTTATTACTCTTATCATTATCAATCTAACCCATATTATTAGCCATATTATGCTTATATGATCGATAGATCGACAATTACTATACTTATTACACTCACTGTTATCAATCTAACACATATTATTAGCCATATTAAACTTATATGATCGGTAGAACGATAATTACTATACTTATTACTCTTACTATTATCAATCTAACTCATACTATTAGCCATATTATGCTTATGTGATCGATAGAACGACAATTACTATACTTATTACTCTTACTATTATCAATCTAACTCATATTATTGGCCATATTATGCAGATATGATCGATAGAACGACAATTACTATACTTATTACTCTTATTATTATCAATCTAACTTGTAGTATTAGCCATATTATGCTTATATGATCGATAGATCGACAATTACTATACTTATTACACTCACTGTTATCAATCTAACTCATATTATTAGCCATATTAAACTTATATGATCGGTAGAACGATAATTACTATACTTATTACTCTTACTATTATCAATCTAACTCATACTATTAGCCATGTTATGCTTATGTGATCGATAGAACGACAATTACTATACTTATTACTCTTACTATTATCAATCTATCTCATATTATTAGTCATACTATGCTTATATGATCGATAGACGACAATTACTATACTCATTACTCTTATTATTATCAATCTAACGCATATTATTAACCATATTATGCTTATATGAGCAATAGAAGTACAATTACTATACTTATTACACTCACTATTGTCAATCTAACTCATATTATTATCCATATTATGCAGATATGATCGATAGGACGACAATTACTATACTCATTACTCTTATTATTATCAATCTATCGCATATTATTAACCATATTATGCTTATATGAGCAATAGAACTA
>NW_027474028.1:0-99087 GCF_050947335.1 Megachile rotundata | reverse complement strand
TATTATGCTTATATGGTCGATAGAACGGCAATTACTATATTTATTACTCTTATTATTATCAATCTAACTCATATTATTAGCCATATTATGCTTCCATGGTCGATGGAACGACAATTACTATACTTATTACTGTCATTCTTATCAATCTAACTCATATTATTAGCCATATTATGCTTATATGATCGATAGAACGACAATTACTATACTTATTACTCTTATTATTATCAAGCTAACCCATATTATTAGCCATATTATGCTTATATGATCGATAGAACGACAATTACTATACTTATTACTCTTATTATTATCAATCTAAATCATATTATTAGCCATATTATGCTGATATAATCGATAGAACGACAATTACTATACTTATTACTCTTATTATTATCAAGCTAACTCATATTATTATCCATATTATGCTTATATGGTCGATAGAACGGCAATTACTGTATTTATTACTCTTATTATTATCAATCTAACTCATATTATTAGCCATATTATGCTTCCATGATGGTTAGAACGACAATTACTATACTTATTAATCATATTATTATTAATCTAACTCATATTAGTAACCATATTATGCTTATATGGTCGATAGAACGGCAATTTCTATACTTATTACTGTTATTATTATCAATCTAACTCATATTATTAGCCATATTATGCTTCCATGATCGATAGAACGACAATTACTATACTTATTACTGTTATTATTATCAATGTAACTCATATTATTAGCCATATTATGCTTATATGATCGATAGAACGACAATTACTATACTTACTACACTCATTACTATTAATCTAACTCATATTATTGACCATATTGTGCAGATATGATCGATAGAACGACAATTACTATACCTATTTTTCTTATTAATATCAATCTAACTCATATTATTAGCGATATTATGCTTATATGATCGATAGAACGACAATAACTATACTTATTACTCTTATTATTATCAATCTAATTCATATTATTAGCCAGATTATGCATATTTGATCCATAGAACGACAATTGCTATACCTATTACTCTTATTAATATCAATCTAACTCATATTATTCGCCATATTATGCTTATATGGTCGATAGAACGGCAATTACTGTATTTATTACTCTTATTATTATCAATCTAACTCATATTATTAGCCATATTATGCTTCCATGGTCGATAGAACGACAATTACTATACTTATTAATCATATTATTATTAATCTAACTCATATTAGTAACCATATTATGCTTCCATGATCGATAGAACGACAATTACTATACGTATTACTGTTATTATTCTCAATCTAACTCTTATTATTGGCCATATTATGCTTATATGATCGAGAGGACGACAATTAATATACTTATTACTCTTATTATTATCAATCTAAATCATATTATTCGCCATATTATGCTTATATGATCGATAGAACGACAATTACAATACTTATTACTCTTATTATTATCAATCTAATTCATATTATTAGCCATATTATGCTTATATGATCGATAGAACGACAATTACTATACTTATTACTCTTATTATTATCAAGCTAACTCATATTATTATCCATATTATGCTTATATGATCGATAGAACGACAATTACTATACTTATTACTCTTATTATTATCAATCTAATTCATATTATTAGCCACATTATGCTTATACGATCGATAGAACGACAATTACTATACTTATTACTCTTATTATTATCAAGCTAACTCATATTATTATCCATATTATGCTTATATGATCGATAGAACGACCATTACTATACTTATTACTCTTATTATTACAAATCTAAATCATGTTATTCGCCATATTATGCTTATATGATCGATAGAACGACAATTACTGTACTTATTACTCTTACTATTATCAATCTAATTCATATTATTAGCCATGTTATGCTTATATGATCGATAGAACGACAATTAATATACTTATTACTCTTATTACTATCAATCTAATTCATATTATTAGCCATATTATGCTTATATGATCGATAGAACGACAATTACTATACCTATTACTCTTATTAATATCAATCTAACTCATATTATTCGCCATATTATGCTTATATGGTCGATAGAACGGCAATTACTATATTTATTACTCTTATTATTATCAATCTAACTCATATTATTAGCCATATTATGCTTCCATGGTCGATGGAACGACAATTACTATACTTATTACTGTCATTCTTATCAATCTAACTCATATTATTAGCCATATTATGCTTATATGATCGATAGAACGACAATTACTATACTTATTACTCTTATTATTATCAAGCTAACCCATATTATTAGCCATATTATGCTTATATGATCGATAGAACGACAATTACTATACTTATTACTCTTATTATTATCAATCTAAATCATATTATTAGCCATATTATGCTGATATAATCGATAGAACGACAATTACTATACTTATTACTCTTATTATTATCAAGCTAACTCATATTATTATCCATATTATGCTTATATGGTCGATAGAACGGCAATTACTGTATTTATTACTCTTATTATTATCAATCTAACTCATATTATTAGCCATATTATGCTTCCATGGTCGATAGAACGACAATTACTATACTTATTAATCATATTATTATTAATCTAACTCATATTAGTAACCATATTATGCTTCCATGATCGATAGAACGACAATTACTATACGTATTACTGTTATTATTCTCAATCTAACTCTTATTATTGGCCATATTATGCTTATATGATCGATAGAACGACAATTACTATACTTATTACTCTTATTATTATCAATCTAATTCATATTATTAGCCACATTATGCTTATACGATCGATAGAACGACAATTACTATACTTATTACTCTTATTATTATCAAGCTAACTCATATTATTATCCATATTATGCTTATATGATCGATAGAACGACCATTACTATACTTATTACTCTTATTATTACAAATCTAAATCATGTTATTCGCCATATTATGCTTATATGATCGATAGAACGACAATTACTGTACTTATTACTCTTACTATTATCAATCTAATTCATATTATTAGCCATGTTATGCTTATATGATCGATAGAACGACAATTAATATACTTATTACTCTTATTACTATCAATCTAATTCATATTATTAGCCATATTATGCTTATATGATCGATAGAACGACAATTACTATACCTATTACTCTTATTAATATCAATCTAACTCATATTATTCGCCATATTATGCTTCCATGGTCGATAGAACGACAATTACTATACTTATTGGTCATATTATTATTAATCTAACTCATATTATTAGCCACATTATGCATATTTGATCCATAGAACGACAATTACTATACCTATTTCTCTTATTAATATCAATCTAACTCATATTATTAGCCATATTATGCTTATATGATCGATAGAACGACAATTACTATACTTATTACTCTTATTATTATCAATCTAAATCATATTATTCGCCATATTATGCTTATATGATCGATAGCACGACAATTACTATACTTATTACACTCATTACTATTAATCTAACTCATATTATTGACCATATTGTGCAGATATGATCGATAGAACGACAATTACTATACCTATTTCTCTTATTAATATCAATCTAACTCATATTATTAGCGATATTATGCTTATATGATCGATAGAACGACAATAACTATACTTATTACTCTTATTATTATCAATCTAATTCATATTATTAGCCAGATTATGCATATTTGATGCATAGAACGACAATTGCTATACCTATTACTCTTATTAATATCAATCTAACTCATATTATTCGCCATATTATGCTTATATGGTCGATAGAACGGCAATTACTGTATTTATTACTCTTATTATTATCAATCTAACTCATATTATTAGCCATATTATGCTTCCATGGTCGATAGAACGACAATTACTATACTTATTAATCATATTATTATTAATCTAACTCATATTAGTAACCATATTATGCTTCCATGATCGATAGAACGACAATTACTATACGTATTACTGTTATTATTCTCAATCTAACTCTTATTATTGGCCATATTATGCTTATATGATCGCGAGAACGACAATTAATATACTTATTACTCTTATTATTATCAATCTAAATCATATTATTCGCCATATTATGCGTATATGATCGATAGAACGACAATTACTATACTTATTACTCTTATTATTATCAAGCTAACTCATATTATTATCCATATTATGCTTATATGATCGATAGAACGACCATTACAATACTTATTACTCTTATTATTACAAATCTAAATCATGTTATTCGCCATATTATGCTTATATGATCGATAGAACGACAATTACTGTACTTATTACTCTTAATATTATCAATCTAATTCATATTATTAGCCATATTATGCTTATATGATCGATAGAACGACAATTAATATACTTATTACTCTTATTACTATCAATCTAATTCATATTATTAGACATATTATGCTTATATGATCGATAGAACGATAATTACTATACCTATTACTCTTATTAATATCAATCTAACTCATATTATTCGCCATATTATGCTTATATGGTCGATAGAACGACAATTACTATATTTATTACTCTTATTGTTATCAATCTAACTCATATTATTAGCCATATTATGCTTCCATGGTCGATAGAACGACAATTACTATACTTATTAGTCATATTGTTATTAATCTAACTCATATTAGTAACCATATTATGCAGATATGATCGATAGAACGACAATTACTATACCTATTTCTCTTATTAATATCAATCTAACTCATATTATTAGCCATATTATGCTTATATGATCGATAGAACGACAATTACTATATTTATTACTCTTATTATTATCAATCTAACTCATATTATTAGCCATATTATGCTTCCATGGTCGATAGAACGACAATTACTATACTTATTAATCACATTATTATTAATCTAACTCATATTAGTAACCATATTATGCAGATATGATCGATAGAACGACAATTTCTATACCTATTACTCTTATTAATACAATCTAACTCATATTATTAGCCATATTATGATTATATGATCGATGGAACGACAATTACTATACTTATTACTCTTATTATTATCAATCTATCTCATATTATTCGCCATATTATGCTTCCATGGTCGATAGAACGACAATTACTATACTTATTAATCATATTATTATTAATCTAACTCATATTAGTAACCATATTATGCTTATATGGTCGATAGAACGGCAATTACTATACTTATTACTCTTATTATTATCAATCTAACTCATATTATTAGCCATATTATGCTTATATGATCGATAGAACGACAATTACTATACTTATTACACTCATTACTATTAATCTAACTCATATTATTGACCATATTGTGCAGATATGATCGATAGAACGACAATTACTATACATATTACTCTTATTATTATCAATCTAAATCATATTATTCGCCATATTATGCTTATATGATCGATAGAACGGCAATAACTATACTTGTTACTCCTATTATTATCAATCTAACTCATATTATTAGCCATATTATGCTTCCATGATGGTTAGAACGACAATTACTATACTTATTAATCATATTATTATTAATCTAACTCATATTAGTAACCATATTATGCTTATATGGTCGATAGAACGGCAATTTCTATACTTATTACTGTTATTATTATCAATCTAACTCATATTATTAGCCATATTATGCTTCCATGATCGATAGAACGACAATTACTATACTTATTACTGTTATTATTATCAATGTAACTCATATTATTAGCCATATTATGCTTATATGATCGATAGAACGACAATTACTATACTTATTACACTCATTACTATTAATCTAACTCATATTATTGACCATATTGTGCAGATATGATCGATAGAACGACAATTACTATACCTATTTTTTCTTATTAATATCAATCTAACTCATATTATTAGCGATATTATGCTTATATGATCGATAGAACGACAATAACTATACTTATTACTCTTATTATTATCAATCTAATTCATATTATTAGCCAGATTATGCATATTTGATCCATAGAACGACAATTGCTATACCTATTACTCTTATTAATATCAATCTAACTCATATTATTCGCCATATTATGCTTATATGGTCGATAGAACGGCAATTACTGTATTTATTACTCTTATTATTATCAATCTAACTCATATTATTAGCCATATTATGCTTCCATGGTCGATAGAACGACAATTACTATACTTATTAATCATATTATTATTAATCTAACTCATATTAGTAACCATATTATGCTTCCATGATCGATAGAACGACAATTACTATACGTATTACTGTTATTATTCTCAATCTAACTCTTATTATTGGCCATATTATGCTTATATGATCGCGAGAACGACAATTAATATACTTATTACTCTTATTATTATCAATCTAAATCATATTATTCGCCATATTATGCGTATATGATCGATAGAACGACAATTACTATACTTATTACTCTTATTATTATCAAGCTAACTCATATTATTATCCATATTATGCTTATATGATCGATAGAACGACCATTACAATACTTATTACTCTTATTATTACAAATCTAAATCATGTTATTCGCCATATTATGCTTATATGATCGATAGAACGACAATTACTGTACTTATTACTCTTAATATTATCAATCTAATTCATATTATTAGCCATATTATGCTTATATGATCGATAGAACGACAATTAATATACTTATTACTCTTATTACTATCAATCTAATTCATATTATTAGACATATTATGCTTATATGATCGATAGAACGACAATTACTATACCTATTACTCTTATTAATATCAATCTAACTCATATTATTCGCCATATTATGCTTATATGGTCGATAGAACGACAATTACTATATTTATTACTCTTATTATTATCAATCTAACTCATATTATTAGCCATATTATGCTTCCATGGTCGATAGAACGACAATTACTATACTTATTAGTCATATTGTTATTAATCTAACTCATATTAGTAACCATATTATGCAGATATGATCGATAGAACGACAATTACTATACCTATTTCTCTTATTAATATCAATCTAACTCATATTATTAGCCATATTATGCTTATATGATCGATAGAACGACAATTACTATATTTATTACTCTTATTATTATCAATCTAACTCATATTATTAGCCATATTATGCTTCCATGGTCGATAGAACGACAATTACTATACTTATTAATCACATTATTATTAATCTAACTCATATTAGTAACCATATTATGCAGATATGATCGATAGAACGACAATTTCTATACCTATTACTCTTATTAATACAATCTAACTCATATTATTAGCCATATTATGATTATATGATCGATGGAACGACAATTACTATACTTATTACTCTTATTATTATCAATCTATCTCATATTATTCGCCATATTATGCTTCCATGGTCGATAGAACGACAATTACTATACTTATTAATCATATTATTATTAATCTAACTCATATTAGTAACCATATTATGCTTATATGGTCGATAGAACGGCAATTACTATACTTATTACTCTTATTATTATCAATCTAACTCATATTATTAGCCATATTATGCTTATATGATCGATAGAACGACAATTACTATACTTATTACACTCATTACTATTAATCTAACTCATATTATTGACCATATTGTGCAGATATGATCGATAGAACGACAATTACTATACATATTACTCTTATTATTATCAATCTAAATCATATTATTCGCCATATTATGCTTATATGATCGATAGAACGGCAATAACTATACTTGTTACTCCTATTATTATCAATCTAACTCATATTATTAGCCATATTATGCTTCCATGATGGTTAGAACGACAATTACTATACTTATTAATCATATTATTATTAATCTAACTCATATTAGTAACCATATTATGCTTATATGGTCGATAGAACGGCAATTTCTATACTTATTACTGTTATTATTATCAATCTAACTCATATTATTAGCCATATTATGCTTCCATGATCGATAGAACGACAATTACTATACTTATTACTGTTATTATTATCAATGTAACTCATATTATTAGCCATATTATGCTTATATGATCGATAGAACGACAATTACTATACTTATTACACTCATTACTATTAATCTAACTCATATTATTGACCATATTGTGCAGATATGATCGATAGAACGACAATTACTATACCTATTTTTCTTATTAATATCAATCTAACTCATATTATTAGCGATATTATGCTTATATGATCGATAGAACGACAATAACTATACTTATTACTCTTATTATTATCAATCTAATTCATATTATTAGCCAGATTATGCATATTTGATCCATAGAACGACAATTGCTATACCTATTACTCTTATTAATATCAATCTAACTCATATTATTCGCCATATTATGCTTATATGGTCGATAGAACGGCAATTACTGTATTTATTACTCTTATTATTATCAATCTAACTCATATTATTAGCCATATTATGCTTCCATGGTCGATAGAACGACAATTACTATACTTATTAATCATATTATTATTAATCTAACTCATATTAGTAACCATATTATGCTTCCATGATCGATAGAACGACAATTACTATACGTATTACTGTTATTATTCTCAATCTAACTCTTATTATTGGCCATATTATGCTTATATGATCGAGAGAACGACAATTAATATACTTATTACTCTTATTATTATCAATCTAAATCATATTATTCGCCATATTATGCGTATATGATCGATAGAACGACAATTACTATACTTATTACTCTTATTATTATCAAGCTAACTCATATTATTATCCATATTATGCTTATATGATCGATAGAACGACCATTACAATACTTATTACTCTTATTATTACAAATCTAAATCATGTTATTCGCCATATTATGCTTATATGATCGATAGAACGACAATTACTGTACTTATTACTCTTAATATTATCAATCTAATTCATATTATTAGCCATATTATGCTTATATGATCGATAGAACGACAATTAATATACTTATTACTCTTATTACTATCAATCTAATTCATATATTAGACATATTATGCTTATATGATCGATAGAACGACAATTACTATACCTATTACTCTTATTAATATCAATCTAACTCATATTATTCGCCATATTATGCTTATATGGTCGATAGAACGACAATTACTATATTTATTACTCTTATTATTATCAATCTAACTCATATTATTAGCCATATTATGCTTCCATGGTCGATAGAACGACAATTACTATACTTATTAGTCATATTGTTATTAATCTAACTCATATTAGTAACCATATTATGCTTCCATGATCGATAGAACGACAATTACTATACGTATTACTGTTATTATTCTCAATCTAACTCTTATTATTGGCCATATTATGCTTATATGATCGAGAGGACGACAATTAATATACTTATTACTCTTATTATTATCAATCTAAATCATATTATTCGCCATATTATGCTTATATGATCGATAGAACGACAATTACAATACTTATTACTCTTATTATTATCAATCTAATTCATATTATTAGCCATATTATGCTTATATGATCGATAGAACGACAATTACTATACTTATTACTCTTATTATTATCAAGCTAACTCATATTATTATCCATATTATGCTTATATGATCGATAGAACGACAATTACTATACTTATTACTCTTATTATTATCAATCTAATTCATATTATTAGCCACATTATGCTTATACGATCGATAGAACGACAATTACTATACTTATTACTCTTATTATTATCAAGCTAACTCATATTATTATCCATATTATGCTTATATGATCGATAGAACGACCATTACTATACTTATTACTCTTATTATTACAAATCTAAATCATGTTATTCGCCATATTATGCTTATATGATCGATAGAACGACAATTACTGCACTTATTACTCTTACTATTATCAATCTAATTCATATTATTAGCCATGTTATGCTTATATGATCGATAGAACGACAATTAATATACTTATTACTCTTATTACTATCAATCTAATTCATATTATTAGCCATATTATGCTTATATGATCGATAGAACGACAATTACTATACCTATTACTCTTATTAATATCAATCTAACTCATATTATTCGCCATATTATGCTTATATGGTCGATAGAACGGCAATTACTATATTTATTACTCTTATTATTATCAATCTAACTCATATTATTAGCCATATTATGCTTCCATGGTCGATAGAACGACAATTACTATACTTATTGGTCATATTATTATTAATCTAACTCATATTATTAGCCACATTATGCATATTTGATCCATAGAACGACAATTACTATACCTATTTCTCTTATTAATATCAATCTAACTCATATTATTAGCCATATTATGCTTATATGATCGATAGAGCGACAATTACTATACTTATTACTCTTATTATTATCAATCTAAATCATATTATTCGCCATATTATGCTTATATGATCGATAGCACGACAATTACTATACTTATTACACTCATTACTATTAATCTAACTCATATTATTGGCCATATTATGCTTATATGATCGATAGAACGGCAATAACTATACTTGTTACTCCTATTATTATCAATCTAACTCATATTATTAGCCATATTATGCTTCCATGGTCGTTAGAACGACAATTACTATACTTATTAGTCATATTATTATTAATCTAACTCATATTAGTAACCATATTATGCTTATATGGTCGATAGAACGGCAATTTCTATACTTATTACTCTGATTATTATCAATCTAAATCATATTATTCGCCATATTATGCTTATATGATCGATAGAACGACAATTACTATACTTATTACACTCATTACTATTAATCTATCTCATATTATTAACCATATTGTGCAGATATGATCGATAGAACGACAATTACTATACTTATTACTCTTATTATTACCAATCTAACTCATATTATTAGCCATATTATGCTTATATGATCGCTAGAACGACAATTACTATACTTATTACTCTTATTATTACCAATCTAAATCATATTATTCGCCATATTATGCTTATATGATCGATAAGAACGACAATTACTGTACTTATTACTCTTATTAATATCAATCTAACTCATATTATTAGCCATATTATGCTTATATGATCGATGGAACGATAATTACTATACTTATTACTCTTATTAATATCAATCTAACTCATATTATTAGCCATATTATGCTTATATGATCGATGGAACGATAATTACTATACTTATTACTCTTATTATTATCAATCTATCTCATATTATTAGCCATATTATGCTTCCATGGTCGATAGAACGACAATTACTATACTTATTAATCATATTATTATTAATCTAACTCATATTAGTAACCATATTATGCTTATATGGTCGATAGAACGGCAATTTCTATACTTATTACTGTTATTATTATCAATCTAACTCATATTATTAGCCATATTATGCTTCCATGATCGATAGAACGACAATTACTATACTTATTACTGTTATTATTATCAATCTAACTCATATTATTAGCCATATTATGCTTATATGATCGATAGAACGACAATTACTATACTTATTACACTCATTACTATTAATCTAACTCATATTATTGACCATATTGTGCAGATATGATCGATAGAACGACAATTACTATACCTATTTCTCTTATTAATATCAATCTAACTCATATTATTAGCGATATTATGCTTATATGATCGATAGAACGACAATAACTATACTTATTACTCTTATTATTATCAATCTAATTCATATTATTAGCCAGATTATGCATATTTGATCCATAGAACGACAATTGCTATACCTATTACTCTTATTAATATCAATCTAACTCATATTATTCGCCATATTATGCTTATATGGTCGATAGAACGGCAATTACTGTATTTATTACTCTTATTATTATCAATCTAAATCATATTATTAGCCATATTATGCTTCCATGGTCGATAGAACGACAATTACTATACTTATTAATCATATTATTATTAATCTAACTCATATTAGTAACCATATTATGCTTCCATGATCGATAGAACGACAATTACTATACGTATTACTGTTATTATTCTCAATCTAACTCTTATTATTGGCCATATTATGCTTATATGATCGAGAGAACGACAATTAATATACTTATTACTCTTATTATTATCAATCTAAATCATATTATTCGCCATATTATGCTTATATGATCGATAGAACGACAATTACTATACTTATTACTCTTATTATTATCAATCTATCTCATATTATTAGCCATATTATGCTTCCATGGTCGATAGAACGACAATTACTATACTTATTAATCATATTATTATTAATCTAACTCATATTAGTAACCATATTATGCTTATATGGTCGATAGAACGGCAATTACTATACTTATTACTCCTATTATTATCAATCTAACTCATATTATTAGCCATATTATGCTTCCATGATCGATAGAACGACAATTACTATACTTATTACTGTTATTATTATCAATCTACCTCATATTATTAGCCATATTATGCTTATATGATCGATAGAACGACAATTACTATACTTATTACACTCATTACTATTAATCTAACTCATATTATTGGCCATATTATGCTTATATGATCGATAGAACGGCAATAACTATACTTGTTACTCCTATTATTATCAATCTAACTCATATTATTAGCCTTATTATGCTTCCATGGTCGTTAGAACGACAATTACTATACTTATTAATCATATTATTATTAATCTAACTCATATTAGTAACCATATTATGCTTATATGGTCGATAGAACGGCAATTTCTATACTTATTACTGTTATTATTATCAATCTAACTCATATTATTAGCCATATTATGCTTCCATGATCGATAGAACGACAATTACTATACTTATTACTGTTATTATTATCAATCTAACTCATATTATTAGCCATATTATGCTTATATGATCGATAGAACGACAATTACTATACTTATTACACTCATTACTATTAATCTAACTCATATTATTGACCATATTGTGCAGATATGATCGATAGAACGACAATTACTATACCTATTTTTCTTATTAATATCAATCTAACTCATATTATTAGCGATATTATGCTTATATGATCGATAGAACGACAATAACTATACTTATTACTCTTATTATTATCAATCTAATTCATATTATTAGCCAGATTATGCATATTTGATCCATAGAACGACAATTGCTATACCTATTACTCTTATTAATATCAATCTAACTCATATTATTCGCCATATTATGCTTATATGGTCGATAGAACGGCAATTACTGTATTTATTACTCTTATTATTATCAATCTAACTCATATTATTAGCCATATTATGCTTCCATGGTCGATAGAACGACAATTACTATACTTATTAATCATATTATTATTAATCTAACTCATATTAGTAACCATATTATGCTTCCATGATCGATAGAACGACAATTACTATACGTATTACTGTTATTATTCTCAATCTAACTCTTATTATTGGCCATATTATGCTTATATGATCGAGAGGACGACAATTAATATACTTATTACTCTTATTATTATCAATCTAAATCATATTATTCGCCATATTATGCTTATATGATCGATAGAACGACAATTACAATACTTATTACTCTTATTATTATCAATCTAATTCATATTATTAGCCATATTATGCTTATATGATCGATAGAACGACAATTACTATACTTATTACTCTTATTATTATCAAGCTAACTCATATTATTATCCATATTATGCTTCCATGGTCGATGGAACGACAATTACTATACTTATTACTGTCATTCTTATCAATCTAACTCATATTATTAGCCATATTATGCTTATATGATCGATAGAACGACAATTACTATACTTATTACTCTTATTATTATCAAGCTAACCCATATTATTAGCCATATTATGCTTATATGATCGATAGAACGACAATTACTATACTTATTACTCTTATTATTATCAATCTAAATCATATTATTATCCATATTATGCTTATATGGTCGATAGAACGGCAATTACTGTATTTATTACTCTTATTATTATCAATCTAACTCATATTATTAGCCATATTATGCTTCCATGGTCGATAGAACGACAATTACTATACTTATTAATCATATTATTATTAATCTAACTCATATTAGTAACCATATTATGCTTCCATGATCGATAGAACGACAATTACTATACGTATTACTGTTATTATTCTCAATCTAACTCTTATTATTGGCCATATTATGCTTATATGATCGATAGAACGACAATTACTATACTTATTACTCTTATTATTATCAATCTAATTCATATTATTAGCCACATTATGCTTATACGATCGATAGAACGACAATTACTATACTTATTACTCTTATTATTATCAAGCTAACTCATATTATTATCCATATTATGCTTATATGATCGATAGAACGACCATTACTATACTTATTACTCTTATTATTACAAATCTAAATCATGTTATTCGCCATATTATGCTTATATGATCGATAGAACGACAATTACTGTACTTATTACTCTTACTATTATCAATCTAATTCATATTATTAGCCATGTTATGCTTATATGATCGATAGAACGACAATTAATATACTTATTACTCTTATTACTATCAATCTAATTCATATTATTAGCCATATTATGCTTATATGATCGATAGAACGACAATTACTATACCTATTACTCTTATTAATATCAATCTAACTCATATTATTCGCCATATTATGCTTATATGGTCGATAGAACGGCAATTACTATATTTATTACTCTTATTATTATCAATCTAACTCATATTATTAGCCATATTATGCTTCCATGGTCGATAGAACGACAATTACTATACTTATTGGTCATATTATTATTAATCTAACTCATATTATTAGCCACATTATGCATATTTGATCCATAGAACGACAATTACTATACCTATTTCTCTTATTAATATCAATCTAACTCATATTATTAGCCATATTATGCTTATATGATCGATAGAACGACAATTACTATACTTATTACTCTTATTATTATCAATCTAAATCATATTATTCGCCATATTATGCTTATATGATCGATAGCACGACAATTACTATACTTATTACACTCATTACTATTAATCTAACTCATATTATTGGCCATATTATGCTTATATGATCGATAGAACGGCAATAACTATACTTGTTACTCCTATTATTATCAATCTAACTCATATTATTAGCCATATTATGCTTCCATGGTCGTTAGAACGACAATTACTATACTTATTAATCATATTATTATTAATCTAACTCATATTAGTAACCATATTATGCTTATATGGTCGATAGAACGGCAATTTCTATACTTATTACTGTTATTATTATCAATCTAACTCATATTATTAGCCATATTATGCTTCCATGATCGATAGAACGACAATTACTATACTTATTACTCTTATTATTATCAATCTAACTCATATTATTAGCCATATTATGCTTATATGATCGATAGAACGACAATTACTATACTTATTACACTCATTACTATTAATCTAACTCATATTATTGACCATATTGTGCAGATATGATCGATAGAACGACAATTACTATACATATTACTCTTATATTTATCAATCTAAATCATATTATTCGCCATATTATGCTTATATGATCGATAGAACGGCAATTACTATACTTATTACTCTTATTATTACCAATCTAAATCATATTATTCGCCATATTATGCTTATATGATCGAAAGAACGACAATTACTGTACTTATTACTCTTATTAATATCAATCTAACTCATATTATTAGCCATATTATGCTTATATGATCGATGGAACGATAATTACTATACTTATTACTCTTATTATTATCAATCTATCTCATATTATTAGCCATATTATGCTTCCATGGTCGATAGAACGACAATTACTATACTTATTAATCATATTATTATTAATCTAACTCATATTAGTAACCATATTATGCTTATATGGTCGATAGAACGGCAATTACTATACTTATTACTCCTATTATTATCAATCTAACTCATATTATTAGCCATATTATGCTTCCATGATCGATAGAACGACAATTACTATACTTATTACTGTTATTATTATCAATCTAACTCATATTATTAGCCATATTATGCTTATATGATCGATAGAACGACAATTACTATACTTATTACACTCATTACTATTAATCTAACTCATATTATTGGCCATATTATGCTTATATGATCGATAGAACGGCAATAACTATACTTGTTACTCCTATTATTATCAATCTAACTCATATTATTAGCCATATTATGCTTCCATGATGGTTAGAACGACAATTACTATACTTATTAATCATATTATTATTAATCTAACTCATATTAGTAACCATATTATGCTTATATGGTCGATAGAACGGCAATTTCTATACTTATTACTGTTATTATTATCAATCTAACTCATATTATTAGCCATATTATGCTTCCATGATCGATAGAACGACAATTACTATACTTATTACTGTTATTATTATCAATGTAACTCATATTATTAGCCATATTATGCTTATATGATCGATAGAACGACAATTACTATACTTATTACACTCATTACTATTAATCTAACTCATATTATTGACCATATTGTGCAGATATGATCGATAGAACGACAATTACTATACCTATTTTTCTTATTAATATCAATCTAACTCATATTATTAGCGATATTATGCTTATATGATCGATAGAACGACAATAACTATACTTATTACTCTTATTATTATCAATCTAATTCATATTATTAGCCAGATTATGCATATTTGATCCATAGAACGACAATTGCTATACCTATTACTCTTATTAATATCAATCTAACTCATATTATTCGCCATATTATGCTTATATGGTCGATAGAACGGCAATTACTGTATTTATTACTCTTATTATTATCAATCTAACTCATATTATTAGCCATATTATGCTTCCATGGTCGATAGAACGACAATTACTATACTTATTAATCATATTATTATTAATCTAACTCATATTAGTAACCATATTATGCTTCCATGATCGATAGAACGACAATTACTATACGTATTACTGTTATTATTCTCAATCTAACTCTTATTATTGGCCATATTATGCTTATATGATCGAGAGGACGACAATTAATATACTTATTACTCTTATTATTATCAATCTAAATCATATTATTCGCCATATTATGCTTATATGATCGATAGAACGACAATTACAATACTTATTACTCTTATTATTATCAATCTAATTCATATTATTAGCCATATTATGCTTATATGATCGATAGAACGACAATTACTATACTTATTACTCTTATTATTATCAAGCTAACTCATATTATTATCCATATTATGCTTATATGATCGATAGAACGACAATTACTATACTTATTACTCTTATTATTATCAATCTAATTCATATTATTAGCCACATTATGCTTATACGATCGATAGAACGACAATTACTATACTTATTACTCTTATTATTATCAAGCTAACTCATATTATTATCCATATTATGCTTATATGATCGATAGAACGACCATTACTATACTTATTACTCTTATTATTACAAATCTAAATCATGTTATTCGCCATATTATGCTTATATGATCGATAGAACGACAATTACTGTACTTATTACTCTTACTATTATCAATCTAATTCATATTATTAGCCATGTTATGCTTATATGATCGATAGAACGACAATTAATATACTTATTACTCTTATTACTATCAATCTAATTCATATTATTAGCCATATTATGCTTATATGATCGATAGAACGACAATTACTATACCTATTACTCTTATTAATATCAATCTAACTCATATTATTCGCCATATTATGCTTATATGGTCGATAGAACGGCAATTACTATATTTATTACTCTTATTATTATCAATCTAACTCATATTATTAGCCATATTATGCTTCCATGGTCGATGGAACGACAATTACTATACTTATTACTGTCATTCTTATCAATCTAACTCATATTATTAGCCATATTATGCTTATATGATCGATAGAACGACAATTACTATACTTATTACTCTTATTATTATCAAGCTAACCCATATTATTAGCCATATTATGCTTATATGATCGATAGAACGACAATTACTATACTTATTACTCTTATTATTATCAATCTAAATCATATTATTAGCCATATTATGCTGATATAATCGATAGAACGACAATTACTATACTTATTACTCTTATTATTATCAAGCTAACTCATATTATTATCCATATTATGCTTATATGGTCGATAGAACGGCAATTACTGTATTTATTACTCTTATTATTATCAATCTAACTCATATTATTAGCCATATTATGCTTCCATGGTCGATAGAACGACAATTACTATACTTATTAATCATATTATTATTAATCTAACTCATATTAGTAACCATATTATGCTTCCATGATCGATAGAACGACAATTACTATACGTATTACTGTTATTATTCTCAATCTAACTCTTATTATTGGCCATATTATGCTTATATGATCGATAGAACGACAATTACTATACTTATTACTCTTATTATTATCAATCTAATTCATATTATTAGCCACATTATGCTTATACGATCGATAGAACGACAATTACTATACTTATTACTCTTATTATTATCAAGCTAACTCATATTATTATCCATATTATGCTTATATGATCGATAGAACGACCATTACTATACTTATTACTCTTATTATTACAAATCTAAATCATGTTATTCGCCATATTATGCTTATATGATCGATAGAACGACAATTACTGTACTTATTACTCTTACTATTATCAATCTAATTCATATTATTAGCCATGTTATGCTTATATGATCGATAGAACGACAATTAATATACTTATTACTCTTATTACTATCAATCTAATTCATATTATTAGCCATATTATGCTTATATGATCGATAGAACGACAATTACTATACCTATTACTCTTATTAATATCAATCTAACTCATATTATTCGCCATATTATGCTTATATGGTCGATAGAACGGCAATTACTATATTTATTACTCTTATTATTATCAATCTAACTCATATTATTAGCCATATTATGCTTCCATGGTCGATAGAACGACAATTACTATACTTATTGGTCATATTATTATTAATCTAACTCATATTATTAGCCACATTATGCATATTTGATCCATAGAACGACAATTACTATACCTATTTCTCTTATTAATATCAATCTAACTCATATTATTAGCCATATTATGCTTATATGATCGATAGAACGACAATTACTATACTTATTACTCTTATTATTATCAATCTAAATCATATTATTCGCCATATTATGCTTATATGATCGATAGCACGACAATTACTATACTTATTACACTCATTACTATTAATCTAACTCATATTATTGACCATATTGTGCAGATATGATCGATAGAACGACAATTACTATACCTATTTCTCTTATTAATATCAATCTAACTCATATTATTAGCGATATTATGCTTATATGATCGATAGAACGACAATAACTATACTTATTACTCTTATTATTATCAATCTAATTCATATTATTAGCCAGATTATGCATATTTGATGCATAGAACGACAATTGCTATACCTATTACTCTTATTAATATCAATCTAACTCATATTATTCGCCATATTATGCTTATATGGTCGATAGAACGACAATTACTATATTTATTACTCTTATTATTATCAATCTAACTCATATTATTAGCCATATTATGCTTCCATGGTCGATAGAACGACAATTACTATACTTATTAGTCATATTGTTATTAATCTAACTCATATTAGTAACCATATTATGCAGATATGATCGATAGAACGACAATTACTATACCTATTTCTCTTATTAATATCAATCTAACTCATATTATTAGCCATATTATGCTTATATGATCGATAGAACGACAATTACTATATTTATTACTCTTATTATTATCAATCTAACTCATATTATTAGCCATATTATGCTTCCATGGTCGATAGAACGACAATTACTATACTTATTAATCACATTATTATTAATCTAACTCATATTAGTAACCATATTATGCAGATATGATCGATAGAACGACAATTTCTATACCTATTACTCTTATTAATACAATCTAACTCATATTATTAGCCATATTATGATTATATGATCGATGGAACGACAATTACTATACTTATTACTCTTATTATTATCAATCTATCTCATATTATTCGCCATATTATGCTTCCATGGTCGATAGAACGACAATTACTATACTTATTAATCATATTATTATTAATCTAACTCATATTAGTAACCATATTATGCTTATATGGTCGATAGAACGGCAATTACTATACTTATTACTCTTATTATTATCAATCTAACTCATATTATTAGCCATATTATGCTTATATGATCGATAGAACGACAATTACTATACTTATTACACTCATTACTATTAATCTAACTCATATTATTGACCATATTGTGCAGATATGATCGATAGAACGACAATTACTATACATATTACTCTTATTATTATCAATCTAAATCATATTATTCGCCATATTATGCTTATATGATCGATAGAACGGCAATAACTATACTTGTTACTCCTATTATTATCAATCTAACTCATATTATTAGCCATATTATGCTTCCATGATGGTTAGAACGACAATTACTATACTTATTAATCATATTATTATTAATCTAACTCATATTAGTAACCATATTATGCTTATATGGTCGATAGAACGGCAATTTCTATACTTATTACTGTTATTATTATCAATCTAACTCATATTATTAGCCATATTATGCTTCCATGATCGATAGAACGACAATTACTATACTTATTACTGTTATTATTATCAATGTAACTCATATTATTAGCCATATTATGCTTATATGATCGATAGAACGACAATTACTATACTTATTACACTCATTACTATTAATCTAACTCATATTATTGACCATATTGTGCAGATATGATCGATAGAACGACAATTACTATACCTATTTTTCTTATTAATATCAATCTAACTCATATTATTAGCGATATTATGCTTATATGATCGATAGAACGACAATAACTATACTTATTACTCTTATTATTATCAATCTAATTCATATTATTAGCCAGATTATGCATATTTGATCCATAGAACGACAATTGCTATACCTATTACTCTTATTAATATCAATCTAACTCATATTATTCGCCATATTATGCTTATATGGTCGATAGAACGGCAATTACTGTATTTATTACTCTTATTATTATCAATCTAACTCATATTATTAGCCATATTATGCTTCCATGGTCGATAGAACGACAATTACTATACTTATTAATCATATTATTATTAATCTAACTCATATTAGTAACCATATTATGCTTCCATGATCGATAGAACGACAATTACTATACGTATTACTGTTATTATTCTCAATCTAACTCTTATTATTGGCCATATTATGCTTATATGATCGAGAGGACGACAATTAATATACTTATTACTCTTATTATTATCAATCTAAATCATATTATTCGCCATATTATGCTTATATGATCGATAGAACGACAATTACAATACTTATTACTCTTATTATTATCAATCTAATTCATATTATTAGCCATATTATGCTTATATGATCGATAGAACGACAATTACTATACTTATTACTCTTATTATTATCAAGCTAACTCATATTATTATCCATATTATGCTTATATGATCGATAGAACGACAATTACTATACTTATTACTCTTATTATTATCAATCTAATTCATATTATTAGCCACATTATGCTTATACGATCGATAGAACGACAATTACTATACTTATTACTCTTATTATTATCAAGCTAACTCATATTATTATCCATATTATGCTTATATGATCGATAGAACGACCATTACTATACTTATTACTCTTATTATTACAAATCTAAATCATGTTATTCGCCATATTATGCTTATATGATCGATAGAACGACAATTACTGTACTTATTACTCTTACTATTATCAATCTAATTCATATTATTAGCCATGTTATGCTTATATGATCGATAGAACGACAATTAATATACTTATTACTCTTATTACTATCAATCTAATTCATATTATTAGCCATATTATGCTTATATGATCGATAGAACGACAATTACTATACCTATTACTCTTATTAATATCAATCTAACTCATATTATTCGCCATATTATGCTTATATGGTCGATAGAACGGCAATTACTATATTTATTACTCTTATTATTATCAATCTAACTCATATTATTAGCCATATTATGCTTCCATGGTCGATAGAACGACAATTACTATACTTATTGGTCATATTATTATTAATCTAACTCATATTATTAGCCACATTATGCATATTTGATCCATAGAACGACAATTACTATACCTATTTCTCTTATTAATATCAATCTAACTCATATTATTAGCCATATTATGCTTATATGATCGATAGAACGACAATTACTATACTTATTACTCTTATTATTATCAATCTAAATCATATTATTCGCCATATTATGCTTATATGATCGATAGCACGACAATTACTATACTTATTACACTCATTACTATTAATCTAACTCATATTATTGGCCATATTATGCTTATATGATCGATAGAACGGCAATAACTATACTTGTTACTCCTATTATTATCAATCTAACTCATATTATTAGCCATATTATGCTTCCATGGTCGTTAGAACGACAATTACTATACTTATTAGTCATATTATTATTAATCTAACTCATATTAGTAACCATATTATGCTTATATGGTCGATAGGACGGCAATTTCTATACTTATTACTCTGATTATTATCAATCTAAATCATATTATTCGCCATATTATGCTTATATGATCGATAGAACGACAATTACTATACTTATTACACTCATTACTATTAATCTATCTCATATTATTAACCATATTGTGCAGATATGATCGATAGAACGACAATTACTATACTTATTACTCTTATTATTACCAATCTAACTCATATTATTAGCCATATTATGCTTATATGATCGCTAGAACGACAATTACTATACTTATTACTCTTATTATTACCAATCTAAATCATATTATTCGCCATATTATGCTTATATGATCGAAAGAACGACAATTACTGTACTTATTACTCTTATTAATATCAATCTAACTCATATTATTAGCCATATTATGCTTATATGATCGATGGAACGATAATTACTATACTTATTACTCTTATTAATATCAATCTAACTCATATTATTAGCCATATTATGCTTATATGATCGATGGAACGATAATTACTATACTTATTACTCTTATTATTATCAATCTATCTCATATTATTAGCCATATTATGCTTCCATGGTCGATAGAACGACAATTACTATACTTATTAATCATATTATTATTAATCTAACTCATATTAGTAACCATATTATGCTTATATGGTCGATAGAACGGCAATTTCTATACTTATTACTGTTATTATTATCAATCTAACTCATATTATTAGCCATATTATGCTTCCATGATCGATAGAACGACAATTACTATACTTATTACTGTTATTATTATCAATCTAACTCATATTATTAGCCATATTATGCTTATATGATCGATAGAACGACAATTACTATACTTATTACACTCATTACTATTAATCTAACTCATATTATTGACCATATTGTGCAGATATGATCGATAGAACGACAATTACTATACCTATTTCTCTTATTAATATCAATCTAACTCATATTATTAGCGATATTATGCTTATATGATCGATAGAACGACAATAACTATACTTATTACTCTTATTATTATCAATCTAATTCATATTATTAGCCAGATTATGCATATATGGTCGATAGAACGGCAATTTCTATACTTATTACTCTGATTATTATCAATCTAAATCATATTATTCGCCATATTATGCTTATATGATCGATAGAACGACAATTACTATACTTATTACACTCATTACTATTAATCTATCTCATATTATTAACCATATTGTGCAGATATGATCGATAGAACGACAATTACTATACTTATTACTCTTATTATTACCAATCTAACTCATATTATTAGCCATATTATGCTTATATGATCGCTAGAACGACAATTACTATACTTATTACTCTTATTATTACCAATCTAAATCATATTATTCGCCATATTATGCTTATATGATCGAAAGAACGACAATTACTGTACTTATTACTCTTATTAATATCAATCTAACTCATATTATTAGCCATATTATGCTTATATGATCGATGGAACGATAATTACTATACTTATTACTCTTATTAATATCAATCTAACTCATATTATTAGCCATATTATGCTTATATGATCGATGGAACGATAATTACTATACTTATTACTCTTATTATTATCAATCTATCTCATATTATTAGCCATATTATGCTTCCATGGTCGATAGAACGACAATTACTATACTTATTAATCATATTATTATTAATCTAACTCATATTAGTAACCATATTATGCTTATATGGTCGATAGAACGGCAATTTCTATACTTATTACTGTTATTATTATCAATCTAACTCATATTATTAGCCATATTATGCTTCCATGATCGATAGAACGACAATTACTATACTTATTACTGTTATTATTATCAATCTAACTCATATTATTAGCCATATTATGCTTATATGATCGATAGAACGACAATTACTATACTTATTACACTCATTACTATTAATCTAACTCATATTATTGACCATATTGTGCAGATATGATCGATAGAACGACAATTACTATACCTATTTCTCTTATTAATATCAATCTAACTCATATTATTAGCGATATTATGCTTATATGATCGATAGAACGACAATAACTATACTTATTACTCTTATTATTATCAATCTAATTCATATTATTAGCCAGATTATGCATATTTGATCCATAGAACGACAATTGCTATACCTATTACTCTTATTAATATCAATCTAACTCATATTATTCGCCATATTATGCTTATATGGTCGATAGAACGGCAATTACTGTATTTATTACTCTTATTATTATCAATCTAAATCATATTATTAGCCATATTATGCTTCCATGGTCGATAGAACGACAATTACTATACTTATTAATCATATTATTATTAATCTAACTCATATTAGTAACCATATTATGCTTCCATGATCGATAGAACGACAATTACTATACTTATTGGTCATATTATTATTAATCTAACTCATATTATTAGCCACATTATGCATATTTGATCCATAGAACGACAATTACTATACCTATTTCTCTTATTAATATCAATCTAACTCATATTATTAGCCATATTATGCTTATATGATCGATAGAACGACAATTACTATACTTATTACTCTTATTATTATCAATCTAAATCATATTATTCGCCATATTATGCTTATATGATCGATAGCACGACAATTACTATACTTATTACACTCATTACTATTAATCTAACTCATATTATTGGCCATATTATGCTTATATGATCGATAGAACGGCAATAACTATACTTGTTACTCCTATTATTATCAATCTAACTCATATTATTAGCCATATTATGCTTCCATGGTCGTTAGAACGACAATTACTATACTTATTAGTCATATTATTATTAATCTAACTCATATTAGTAACCATATTATGCTTATATGGTCGATAGAACGGCAATTTCTATACTTATTACTCTGATTATTATCAATCTAAATCATATTATTCGCCATATTATGCTTATATGATCGATAGAACGACAATTACTATACTTATTACACTCATTACTATTAATCTATCTCATATTATTAACCATATTGTGCAGATATGATCGATAGAACGACAATTACTATACTTATTACTCTTATTATTACCAATCTAACTCATATTATTAGCCATATTATGCTTATATGATCGCTAGAACGACAATTACTATACTTATTACTCTTATTATTACCAATCTAAATCATATTATTCGCCATATTATGCTTATATGATCGAAAGAACGACAATTACTGTACTTATTACTCTTATTAATATCAATCTAACTCATATTATTAGCCATATTATGCTTATATGATCGATGGAACGATAATTACTATACTTATTACTCTTATTAATATCAATCTAACTCATATTATTAGCCATATTATGCTTATATGATCGATGGAACGATAATTACTATACTTATTACTCTTATTATTATCAATCTATCTCATATTATTAGCCATATTATGCTTCCATGGTCGATAGAACGACAATTACTATACTTATTAATCATATTATTATTAATGTAACTCATATTAGTAACCATATTATGCTTATATGGTCGATAGAACGGCAATTTCTATACTTATTACTGTTATTATTATCAATCTAACTCATATTATTAGCCATATTATGCTTCCATGATCGATAGAACGACAATTACTATACTTATTACTGTTATTATTATCAATCTAACTCATATTATTAGCCATATTATGCTTATATGATCGATAGAACGACAATTACTATACTTATTACACTCATTACTATTAATCTAACTCATATTATTGACCATATTGTGCAGATATGATCGATAGAACGACAATTACTATACCTATTTCTCTTATTAATATCAATCTAACTCATATTATTAGCGATATTATGCTTATATGATCGATAGAACGACAATAACTATACTTATTACTCTTATTATTATCAATCTAATTCATATTATTAGCCAGATTATGCATATTTGATCCATAGAACGACAATTGCTATACCTATTACTCTTATTAATATCAATCTAACTCATATTATTCGCCATATTATGCTTATATGGTCGATAGAACGGCAATTACTGTATTTATTACTCTTATTATTATCAATCTAAATCATATTATTAGCCATATTATGCTTCCATGGTCGATAGAACGACAATTACTATACTTATTAATCATATTATTATGAATCTAACTCATATTAGTAACCATATTATGCTTCCATGATCGATAGAACGACAATTACTATACTTATTACTCTTATTATTATCAAGCTAACTCATATTATTATCCATATTATGCTTATATGATCGATAGAACGACAATTAATATACTTATTACTCTTATTATTATCAATCTAACTCATATTATTAGCCATATTATGCTTCCATGGTCGATAGAACGACAATTACTATACTTATTAATCATATTATTATGAATCTAACTCATATTAGTAACCATATTATGCTTCCATGATCGATAGAACGACAATTACTATACGTATTACTGTTATTATTCTCAATCTAACTCTTATTATTGGCCATATTATGCTTATATGATCGAGAGAACGACAATTAATATACTTATTACTCTTATTATTATCAATCTAAATCATATTATTCGCCATATTATGCTTATATGATCGATAGAACGACAATTACTATACTTATTACTCTTATTATTATCAATCTAATTCATATTATTAGCCATATTATGCTTATATGATCGATAGAACGACAATTACTATACTTATTACTCTTATTATTATCAAGCTAACTCACATTATTATCCATATTATGCTTATATGATCGATAGAACGACAATTACTATACTTATTACTCTTATTATTATCAATCTAATTCATATTATTAGCCACATTATGCTTATACGATCGATAGAACGACAATTACTATACTTATTACTCTTATTATTATCAAGCTAACTCATATTATTATCCATATTATGCTTATATGATCGATAGAACGACCATTACTTTACTTATTACTCTTATTATTACCAATCTAAATCATATTATTAGCCATATTATGCTTCCATGGTCGTTAGAACGACAATTACTATACTTATTAGTCATATTATTATTAATCTAACTCATATTAGTAACCATATTATGCTTATATGGTCGATAGAACGGCAATTTCTATACTTATTACTCTGATTATTATCAATCTAAATCATATTATTCGCCATATTATGCTTATATGATCGATAGAACGACAATTACTATACTTATTACACTCATTACTATTAATCTATCTCATATTATTAACCATATTGTGCAGATATGATCGATAGAACGACAATTACTATACTTATTACTCTTATTATTACCAATCTAACTCATATTATTAGCCATATTATGCTTATATGATCGCTAGAACGACAATTACTATACTTATTACTCTTATTATTACCAATCTAAATCATATTATTCGCCATATTATGCTTATATGATCGAAAGAACGACAATTACTGTACTTATTACTCTTATTAATATCAATCTAACTCATATTATTAGCCATATTATGCTTATATGATCGATGGAACGATAATTACTATACTTATTACTCTTATTAATATCAATCTAACTCATATTATTAGCCATATTATGCTTATATGATCGATGGAACGATAATTACTATACTTATTACTCTTATTATTATCAATCTATCTCATATTATTAGCCATATTATGCTTCCATGGTCGATAGAACGACAATTACTATACTTATTAATCATATTATTATTAATGTAACTCATATTAGTAACCATATTATGCTTATATGGTCGATAGAACGGCAATTTCTATACTTATTACTGTTATTATTATCAATCTAACTCATATTATTAGCCATATTATGCTTCCATGATCGATAGAACGACAATTACTATACTTATTACTGTTATTATTATCAATCTAACTCATATTATTAGCCATATTATGCTTATATGATCGATAGAACGACAATTACTATACTTATTACACTCATTACTATTAATCTAACTCATATTATTGACCATATTGTGCAGATATGATCGATAGAACGACAATTACTATACCTATTTCTCTTATTAATATCAATCTAACTCATATTATTAGCGATATTATGCTTATATGATCGATAGAACGACAATAACTATACTTATTACTCTTATTATTATCAATCTAATTCATATTATTAGCCAGATTATGCATATTTGATCCATAGAACGACAATTGCTATACCTATTACTCTTATTAATATCAATCTAACTCATATTATTCGCCATATTATGCTTATATGGTCGATAGAACGGCAATTACTGTATTTATTACTCTTATTATTATCAATCTAAATCATATTATTAGCCATATTATGCTTCCATGGTCGATAGAACGACAATTACTATACTTATTAATCATATTATTATGAATCTAACTCATATTAGTAACCATATTATGCTTCCATGATCGATAGAACGACAATTACTATACTTATTACTCTTATTATTATCAAGCTAACTCATATTATTATCCATATTATGCTTATATGATCGATAGAACGACAATTAATATACTTATTACTCTTATTATTATCAATCTAACTCATATTATTAGCCATATTATGCTTCCATGGTCGATAGAACGACAATTACTATACTTATTAATCATATTATTATGAATCTAACTCATATTAGTAACCATATTATGCTTCCATGATCGATAGAACGACAATTACTATACGTATTACTGTTATTATTCTCAATCTAACTCTTATTATTGGCCATATTATGCTTATATGATCGAGAGAACGACAATTAATATACTTATTACTCTTATTATTATCAATCTAAATCATATTATTCGCCATATTATGCTTATATGATCGATAGAACGACAATTACTATACTTATTACTCTTATTATTATCAATCTAATTCATATTATTAGCCATATTATGCTTATATGATCGATAGAACGACAATTACTATACTTATTACTCTTATTATTATCAAGCTAACTCACATTATTATCCATATTATGCTTATATGATCGATAGAACGACAATTACTATACTTATTACTCTTATTATTATCAATCTAATTCATATTATTAGCCACATTATGCTTATACGATCGATAGAACGACAATTACTATACTTATTACTCTTATTATTATCAAGCTAACTCATATTATTATCCATATTATGCTTATATGATCGATAGAACGACCATTACTTTACTTATTACTCTTATTATTACCAATCTAAATCATATTATTCGCCATATTATGCTTATATGATCGATAGAACGACAATTACTATACTTATTACTCTTATTATTATCAATCTAATTCATATTATTAGCCATATTATGCTTATATGATCGATAGAACGACAATTACTATACTTATTACTCTTATTATTATCAAGCTAACTCATATTATTATCCATATTATGCTTATATGACCGATAGAACGACAATTACTATACGTATTACTCTTATTATTATCAATCTAATTCATATTATTAGCCATATTATGCTTATATGATCGATAGAACGACAATTACTATACTTATTACTCTTATTATTATCAAGCTAACTCATATTATTATCCATTTTATGCTTATATGATCGATAGAACGACCATTACTATACTTATTACTCTTATTATTACAAATCTAAATCATGTTATTCGCCATATTATGCTTATATGATCGATAGAACGACAATTACTGTACTTATTACTCTTACTATTATCAATCTAATTCATATTATTAGCCATATTATGCTTATATGATCGATAGAACGACAATTAATATACTTATTACTCTTATTACTATCAATCTAATTCATATTATTAGCCATATTATGCTTATATGATCGATAGAACGACAATTACTATACCTATTACTCTTATTAATATCAATCTAACTCATATTATTCGCCATATTATGCTTATATGGTCGATAGAACGGCAATTACTATATTTATTACTCTTATTATTATCAATCTAAGTCATATTATTAGCCATATTATGCTTCCATGGTCGATAGAACGACAATTACTATACTTATTAGTCATATTGTTATTAATCTAACTCATATTAGTAACCATATTATGCAGATATGATCGATAGAACGACAATTACTATACCTATTTCTCTTATTAATATCAATCTAACTCATATTATTAGCCATATTATGCTTATATGATCGATAGAACGACAATTACTATATTTATTACTCTTATTATTATCAATCTAACTCATATTATTAGCCATATTATGCTTCCATGGTCGATAGAACGACAATTACTATACTTATTAATCACATTATTATTAATCTAACTCATATTAGTAACCATATTATGCAGATATGATCGATAGAACGACAATTTCTATACCTATTATTCTTATTAATACAATCTAACTCATATTATTAGCCATATTATGATTATATGATCGATGGAACGACAATTACTATACTTATTACTCTTATTATTATCAATCTATCTCATATTATTCGCCATATTATGCTTCCATGGTCGATAGAACGACAATTACTATACTTATTAATCATATTATTATTAATCTAACTCATATTAGTAACCATATTATGCTTATATGGTCGATAGAACGGCAATTACTATACTTATTACTCTTATTATTATCAATCTAACTCATATTATTAGCCATATTATGCTTATATGATCGATAGAACGACAATTACTATACTTATTACACTCATTACTATTAATCTAACTCATATTATTGACCATATTGTGCAGATATGATCGATAGAACGACAATTACTATACATATTACTCTTATTATTATCAATCTAAATCATATTATTCGCCATATTATGCTTATATGATCGAAAGAACGACAATTACTGTACTTATTACTCTTATTAATATCAATCTAACTCATATTATTAGCCATATTATGCTTATATGATCGATGGAACGATAATTACTATACTTATTACTCTTATTATTATCAATCTATCTCATATTATTAGCCATATTATGCTTCCATGGTCGATAGAACGACAATTACTATACTTATTAATCATATTATTATTAATCTAACTCATATTAGTAACCATATTATGCTTATATGGTCGATAGAACGGCAATTACTATACTTATTACTCCTATTATTATCAATCTAACTCATATTATTAGCCATATTATGCTTCCATGATCGATAGAACGACAATTACTATACTTATTACTGTTATTATTATCAATCTAACTCATATTATTAGCCATATTATGCTTATATGATCGATAGAACGACAATTACTATACTTACTACACTCATTACTATTAATCTAACTCATATTATTGGCCATATTATGCTTATATGATCGATAGAACGGCAATAACTATACTTGTTACTCCTATTATTATCAATCTAACTCATATTATTAGCCATATTATGCTTCCATGATGGTTAGAACGACAATTACTATACTTATTAATCATATTATTATTAATCTAACTCATATTAGTAACCATATTATGCTTATATGGTCGATAGAACGGCAATTTCTATACTTATTACTGTTATTATTATCAATCTAACTCATATTATTAGCCATATTATGCTTCCATGATCGATAGAACGACAATTACTATACTTATTACTGTTATTATTATCAATCTAACTCATATTATTAGCCATATTATGCTTATATGATCGATAGAACGACAATTACTATACTTATTACACTCATTACTATTAATCTAACTCATATTATTGACCATATTGTGCAGATATGATCGATAGAACGACAATTACTATACCTATTTTTCTTATTAATATCAATCTAACTCATATTATTAGCGATATTATGCTTATATGATCGATAGAACGACAATAACTATACTTATTACTCTTATTATTATCAATCTAATTCATATTATTAGCCAGATTATGCATATTTGATCCATAGAACGACAATTGCTATACCTATTACTCTTATTAATATCAATCTAACTCATATTATTCGGCATATTATGCTTATATGGTCGATAGAACGGCAATTACTGTATTTATTACTCTTATTATTATCAATCTAACTCATATTATTAGCCATATTATGCTTCCATGGTCGATAGAACGACAATTACTATACTTATTAATCATATTATTATTAATCTAACTCATATTAGTAACCATATTATGCTTCCATGATCGATAGAACGACAATTACTATACTTATTGGTCATATTATTATTAATCTAACTCATATTATTAGCCACATTATGCATATTTGATCCATAGAACGACAATTACTATACCTATTTCTCTTATTAATATCAATCTAACTCATATTATTAGCCATATTATGCTTATATGATCGATAGAACGACAATTACTATACTTATTACTCTTATTATTATCAATCTAAATCATATTATTCGCCATATTATGCTTATATGATCGATAGCACGACAATTACTATACTTATTACACTCATTACTATTAATCTAACTCATATTATTGGCCATATTATGCTTATATGATCGATAGAACGGCAATAACTATACTTGTTACTCCTATTATTATCAATCTAACTCATATTATTAGCCATATTATGCTTCCATGGTCGTTAGAACGACAATTACTATACTTATTAGTCATATTATTATTAATCTAACTCATATTAGTAACCATATTATGCTTATATGGTCGATAGAACGGCAATTTCTATACTTATTACTCTGATTATTATCAATCTAAATCATATTATTCGCCATATTATGCTTATATGATCGATAGAACGACAATTACTATACTTATTACACTCATTACTATTAATCTATCTCATATTATTAACCATATTGTGCAGATATGATCGATAGAACGACAATTACTATACTTATTACTCTTATTATTACCAATCTAACTCATATTATTAGCCATATTATGCTTATATGATCGCTAGAACGACAATTACTATACTTATTACTCTTATTATTACCAATCTAAATCATATTATTCGCCATATTATGCTTATATGATCGAAAGAACGACAATTACTGTACTTATTACTCTTATTAATATCAATCTAACTCATATTATTAGCCATATTATGCTTATATGATCGATGGAACGATAATTACTATACTTATTACTCTTATTAATATCAATCTAACTCATATTATTAGCCATATTATGCTTATATGATCGATGGAACGATAATTACTATACTTATTACTCTTATTATTATCAATCTATCTCATATTATTAGCCATATTATGCTTCCATGGTCGATAGAACGACAATTACTATACTTATTAATCATATTATTATTAATCTAACTCATATTAGTAACCATATTATGCTTATATGGTCGATAGAACGGCAATTTCTATACTTATTACTGTTATTATTATCAATCTAACTCATATTATTAGCCATATTATGCTTCCATGATCGATAGAACGACAATTACTATACTTATTACTGTTATTATTATCAATCTAACTCATATTATTAGCCATATTATGCTTATATGATCGATAGAACGACAATTACTATACTTATTACACTCATTACTATTAATCTAACTCATATTATTGACCATATTGTGCAGATATGATCGATAGAACGACAATTACTATACCTATTTCTCTTATTAATATCAATCTAACTCATATTATTAGCGATATTATGCTTATATGATCGATAGAACGACAATAACTATACTTATTACTCTTATTATTATCAATCTAATTCATATTATTAGCCAGATTATGCATATTATGATCCATAGAACGACAATTGCTATACCTATTACTCTTATTAATATCAATCTAACTCATATTATTCGCCATATTATGCTTATATGGTCGATAGAACGGCAATTACTGTATTTATTACTCTTATTATTATCAATCTAAATCATATTATTAGCCATATTATGCTTCCATGGTCGATAGAACGACAATTACTATACTTATTAATCATATTATTATTAATCTAACTCATATTAGTAACCATATTATGCTTCCATGATCGATAGAACGACAATTACTATACGTATTACTGTTATTATTCTCAATCTAACTCTTATTATTGGCCATATTATGCTTATATGATCGAGAGAACGACAATTAATATACTTATTACTCTTATTATTATCAATCTAAATCATATTATTCGCCATATTATGCTTATATGATCGATAGAACGACAATTACTATACTTATTACTCTTATTATTATCGATCTATCTCATATTATTAGCCATATTATGCTTCCATGGTCGATAGAACGACAATTACTATACTTATTAATCATATTATTATTAATCTAACTCATATTAGTAACCATATTATGCTTATATGGTCGATAGAACGGCAATTACTATACTTATTACTCCTATTATTATCAATCTAACTCATATTATTAGCCATATTATGCTTCCATGATCGATAGAACGACAATTACTATACTTATTACTGTTATTATTATCAATCTACCTCATATTATTAGCCATATTATGCTTATATGATCGATAGAACGACAATTACTATACTTATTACACTCATTACTATTAATCTAACTCATATTATTGGCCATATTATGCTTCCATGGTCGATAGAACGACAATTACTATACTTATTAGTCATATTGTTATTAATCTAACTCATATTAGTAACCATATTATGCAGATATGATCGGTAGAACGACAATTACTATACCTATTTCTCTTATTAATATCAATCTAACTCATATTATTAGCCATATTATGCTTATATGATCGATAGAACGACAATTACTATATTTATTACTCTTATTATTATCAATCTAACTCATATTATTCGCCATATTATGCTTATATGATCGATAGAACGACAATTACTATACTTATTACTCTTATTATTATCAATCTATCTCATATTATTAGCCATATTATGCTTCCATGGTCGATAGAACGACAATTACTATACTTATTAATCATATTATTATTAATCTAACTCATATTAGTAACCATATTATGCTTATATGGTCGATAGAACGGCAATTACTATACTTATTACTCCTATTATTATCAATCTAACTCATATTATTAGCCATATTATGCTTCCATGATCGATAGAACGACAATTACTATACTTATTACTCTTATTATTATCAAGCTAACTCATATTATTATCCATATTATGCTTATATGATCGATAGAACGACAATTACTATACTTATTACTCTTATTATTATCAATCTAACTCATATTATTAGCCATATTATGCTTCCATGGTCGATAGAACGACAATTACTATACTTATTAGTCATATTGTTATTAATCTAACTCATATTAGTAACCATATTATGCAGATATGATCGATAGAACGACAATTACTATACCTATTTCTCTTATTAATATCAATCTAACTCATATTATTAGCCATATTATGCTTATATGATCGATAGAACGACAATTACTATATTTATTACTCTTATTATTATCAATCTAACTCATATTATTAGCCATATTATGCTTCCATGGTCGATAGAACGACAATTACTATACTTATTAATCATATTATTATTAATCTAACTCATATTAGTAACCATATTATGCAGATATGATCGATAGAACGACAATTTCTATACCTATTACTCTTATTAATACAATCTAACTCATATTATTAGCCATATTATGATTATATGATCGATGGAACGACAATTACTATACTTATTACTCTTATTATTATCAATCTATCTCATATTATTCGCCATATTATGCTTCCATGGTCGATAGAACGACAATTACTATACTAATTAATCATATTATTATTAATCTAACTCATATTAGTAACCATATTATGCTTATATGGTCGATAGAACGGCAATTACTATACTTATTACTCTTATTATTATCAATCTAACTCATATTATTAGCCATATTATGCTTATATGATCGATAGAACGACAATTACTATACTTATTACACTCATTACTATTAATCTAACTCATATTATTGACCATATTGTGCAGATATGATCGATAGAACGACAATTACTATACATATTACTCTTATTATTATCAATCTAAATCATATTATTCGCCATATTATGCTTATATGATCGATAGAACGGCAATTACTATACTTATTACTTTTATTATTATCAATCTAATTCATATTATTAGGCATATTATGCTTATATGATCGATAGAACGACAATTACTATACTTATTACTCTTATTATTATCAAGCTAACTCATATTATTATCCATATTATGCTTATATGATCGATAGAACGACAATTAATATACTTATTACTCTTATTATTATCAATCTAACTCATATTATTAGCCATATTATGCTTCCATGATCGATAGAACGACAATTACTATACGTATTACTGTTATTATTCACAATCTAACTCTTATTATTAGCCATATTATGCTTATATGATCGATAGAACGACAATTAATATACTTATTACTCTTATTATTATCAATCTAAATCATATTATTCGCCATATTATGCTTATATGATCGATAGAACGACAATTACTATACTTATTACTCTTATTATTATCAATCTAATTCATATTAGTAACCATATTATGCTTATATGGTCGATAGAACGGCAATTACTATACTTATTACTCCTATTATTATCAATCTAACTCATATTATTAGCCATATTATGCTTCCATGATCGTTAGAACGACAATTACTATACTTATTACTGTTATTATTGTCAATCTAACTCATATTATTAGCCATATTATGCTTATATGATCGATAGAACGACAATTACTATACTTATTACACTCATTACTATTAATCTAACTCATATAATTGGCCATATTGTGCAGATATGATCGATAGAACGACAATTACTATACTTATTACTCTTATTATTATCAATCTAACTCATATTATTAGCCACATTATGCATATTTGATCCATAGAACGACAATTACTATACCTATTTCTCTTATTAATATCAATCTAACTCATATTATTAGCCATATTATGCTTATATGATCGATAGAACGACAATTACTATACCTATTGCTCTTATTATTATCAAGCTAACTCATATTATTATCCATATTATGCTTATATGATCGATAGAACGACAATTACTATACATATTACTCTTATTATTATCAATCTAAATCATATTATTCGCCATATTATGCTTATATGATCGATAGAACGGCAATTACTATACTTATTACTTTTATTATTATCAATCTAATTCATATTATTCGCCATATTATGCTTATATGATCGATAGAACGACAATTACTGTACTTATTACTCTTACTATTATCAATCTAATTCATATTATTAGCCATATTATGCTTATATGATCGATAGAACGACAATTAATATACTTATTACTCTTATTACTATCAATCTAATTCATATTATTAGCCATATTATGCTTATATGATCGATAGAACGACAATTACTATACCTATTACTCTTATTAATATCAATCTAACTCATATTATTCGCCATATTATGCTTATATGGTCGATAGCACGACAATTACTATACTTATTACACTCATTACTATTAATCTAACTCATATTATTGGCCATATTATGCTTATATGATCGATAGAACGGCAATAGCTATACTTGTTACTCCTATTATTATCAATCTAACTCATATTATTAGCCATATTATGCTTCCATGGTCGTTAGAACGACAATTACTATACTTATTAGTCATATTATTATTAATCTAACTCATATTAGTAACCATATTATGCTTATATGGTCGATAGAACGGCAATTTCTATACTTATTACTCTGATTATTATCAATCTAAATCATATTATTCGCCATATTATGCTTATATGATCGATAGAACGACAATTACTATACTTATTACACTCATTACTATTAATCTATCTCATATTATTAACCATATTGTGCAGATATGATCGATAGAACGACAATTACTATACTTATTACTCTTATTATTACCAATCTAACTCATATTATTAGCCATATTATGCTTATATGATCGCTAGAACGACAATTACTATACTTATTACTCTTATTATTACCAATCTAAATCATATTATTCGCCATATTATGCTTATATGATCGAAAGAACGACAATTACTGTACTTATTACTCTTATTAATATCAATCTAACTCATATTATTAGCCATATTATGCTTATATGATCGATGGAACGATAATTACTATACTTATTACTCTTATTAATATCAATCTAACTCATATTATTAGCCATATTATGCTTCCATGATCGATAGAACGACAATTACTATACTTATTACTGTTATTATTATCAATCTACCTCATATTATTAGCCATATTATGCTTATATGATCGATAGAACGACAATTACTATACTTATTACACTCATTACTATTAATCTAACTCATATTATTGGCCATATTATGCTTCCATGGTCGATAGAACGACAATTACTATACTTATTAGTCATATTGTTATTAATCTAACTCATATTAGTAACCATATTATGCAGATATGATCGATAGAACGACAATTACTATACCTATTTCTCTTATTAATATCAATCTAACTCATATTATTAGCCATATTATGCTTATATGATCGATAGAACGACAATTACTATATTTATTACTCTTATTATTATCAATCTAACTCATATTATTCGCCATATTATGCTTATATGATCGATAGAACGACAATTACTATACTTATTACTCTTATTATTATCAATCTATCTCATATTATTAGCCATATTATGCTTCCATGGTCGATAGAACGACAATTACTATACTTATTAATCATATTATTATTAATCTAACTCATATTAGTAACCATATTATGCTTATATGGTCGATAGAACGGCAATTACTATACTTATTACTCCTATTATTATCAATCTAACTCATATTATTAGCCATATTATGCTTCCATGATCGATAGAACGACAATTACTATACTTATTACTCTTATTATTATCAAGCTAACTCATATTATTATCCATATTATGCTTATATGATCGATAGAACGACAATTACTATACTTATTACTCTTATTATTATCAATCTAACTCATATTATTAGCCATATTATGCTTCCATGGTCGATAGAACGACAATTACTATATTTATTACTCTTATTATTATCAATCTAACTCATATTATTAGCCATATTATGCTTCCATGGTCGATAGAACGACAATTACTATACTTATTGGTCATATTATTATTAATCTAACTCATATTATTAGCCACATTATGCATATTTGATCCATAGAACGACAATTACTATACCTATTTCTCTTATTAATATCAATCTAACTCATATTATTAGCCATATTATGCTTATATGATCGATAGAACGACAATTACTATACTTATTACTCTTATTATTATCAATCTAAATCATATTATTCGCCATATTATGCTTATATGATCGATAGAACGACAATTACTATACCTATTACTCTTATTAATATCAATCTAACTCATATTATTCGCCATATTATGCTTATATGGTCGATAGAACGGCAATTACTATATTTATTACTCTTATTATTATCAATCTAACTCATATTATTAGCCATATTATGCTTCCATGGTCGATAGAACGACAATTACTATACTTATTGGTCATATTATTATTAATCTAACTCATATTATTAGCCACATTATGCATATTTGATCCATAGAACGACAATTACTATACCTATTTCTCTTATTAATATCAATCTAACTCATATTATTAGCCATATTATGCTTATATGATCGATAGAACGACAATTACTATACTTATTACTCTTATTATTATCAATCTAAATCATATTATTCGCCATATTATGCTTATATGATCGATAGCACGACAATTACTATACTTATTACACTCATTACTATTAATCTAACTCATATTATTGGCCATATTATGCTTATATGATCGATAGAACGGCAATAGCTATACTTGTTACTCCTATTATTATCAATCTAACTCATATTATTAGCCATATTATGCTTCCATGGTCGTTAGAACGACAATTACTATACTTATTAGTCATATTATTATTAATCTAACTCATATTAGTAACCATATTATGCTTATATGGTCGATAGAACGGCAATTTCTATACTTATTACTCTGATTATTATCAATCTAAATCATATTATTCGCCATATTATGCTTATATGATCGATAGAACGACAATTACTATACTTATTACACTCATTACTATTAATCTATCTCATATTATTAACCATATTGTGCAGATATGATCGATAGAACGACAATTACTATACTTATTACTCTTATTATTACCAATCTAACTCATATTACTAGCCATATTATGCTTATATGATCGCTAGAACGACAATTACTATACTTATTACTCTTATTATTACCAATCTAAATCATATTATTCGCCATATTATGCTTATATGATCGAAAGAACGACAATTACTGTACTTATTACTCTTATTAATATCAATCTAACTCATATTATTAGCCATATTATGCTTATATGATCGATGGAACGATAATTACTATACTTATTACTCTTATTAATATCAATCTAACTCATATTATTAGCCATATTATGCTTATATGATCGATGGAACGATAATTACTATACTTATTACTCTTATTATTATCAATCTATCTCATATTATTAGCCATATTATGCTTCCATGGTCGATAGAACGACAATTACTATACTTATTAATCATATTATTATTAATCTAACTCATATTAGTAACCATATTATGCTTATATGGTCGATAGAACGGCAATTTCTATACTTATTACTGTTATTATTATCAATCTAACTCATATTATTAGCCATATTATGCTTCCATGATCGATAGAACGACAATTACTATACTTATTACTGTTATTATTATCAATCTAACTCATATTATTAGCCATATTATGCTTATATGATCGATAGAACGACAATTACTATACTTATTACACTCATTACTATTAATCTAACTCATATTATTGACCATATTGTGCAGATATGATCGATAGAACGACAATTACTATACCTATTTCTCTTATTAATATCAATCTAACTCATATTATTAGCGATATTATGCTTATATGATCGATAGAACGACAATAACTATACTTATTACTCTTATTATTATCAATCTAATTCATATTATTAGCCAGATTATGCATATTTGATCCATAGAACGACAATTGCTATACCTATTACTCTTATTAATATCAATCTAACTCATATTATTCGCCATATTATGCTTATATGGTCGATAGAACGGCAATTACTGTATTTATTACTCTTATTATTATCAATCTAAATCATATTATTAGCCATATTATGCTTCCATGGTCGATAGAACGACAATTACTATACTTATTAATCATATTATTATTAATCTAACTCATATTAGTAACCATATTATGCTTCCATGATCGATAGAACGACAATTACTATACGTATTACTGTTATTATTCTCAATCTAACTCTTATTATTGGCCATATTATGCTTATATGATCGAGAGAACGACAATTAATATACTTATTACTCTTATTATTATCAATCTAAATCATATTATTCGCCATATTATGCTTATATGATCGATAGAACGACAATTACTATACTTATTACTCTAATTATTATCAATCTATCTCATATTATTAGCCATATTATGCTTCCATGGTCGATAGAACGACAATTACTATACTTATTAATCATATTATTATTAATCTAACTCATATTAGTAACCATATTATGCTTATATGGTCGATAGAACGGCAATTACTATACTTATTACTCCTATTATTATCAATCTAACTCATATTATTAGCCATATTATGCTTCCATGATCGATAGAACGACAATTACTATACTTATTACTGTTATTATTATCAATCTACCTCATATTATTAGCCATATTATGCTTATATGATCGATAGAACGACAATTACTATACTTATTACACTCATTACTATTAATCTAACTCATATTATTGGCCATATTATGCTTCCATGGTCGATAGAACGACAATTACTATACTTATTAGTCATATTGTTATTAATCTAACTCATATTAGTAACCATATTATGCAGATATGATCGATAGAACGACAATTACTATACCTATTTCTCTTATTAATATCAATCTAACTCATATTATTAGCCATATTATGCTTATATGATCGATAGAACGACAATTACTATATTTATTACTCTTATTATTATCAATCTAACTCATATTATTCGCCATATTATGCTTATATGATCGATAGAACGACAATTACTATACTTATTACTCTTATTATTATCAATCTATCTCATATTATTAGCCATATTATGCTTCCATGGTCGATAGAACGACAATTACTATACTTATTAATCATATTATTATTAATCTAACTCATATTAGTAACCATATTATGCTTATATGGTCGATAGAACGGCAATTACTATACTTATTACTCCTATTATTATCAATCTAACTCATATTATTAGCCATATTATGCTTCCATGATCGATAGAACGACAATTACTATACTTATTACTCTTATTATTATCAAGCTAACTCATATTATTATCCATATTATGCTTATATGATCGATAGAACGACAATTACTATACTTATTACTCTTATTATTATCAATCTAACTCATATTATTAGCCATATTATGCTTCCATGGTCGATAGAACGACAATTACTATACTTATTAGTCATATTGTTATTAATCTAACTCATATTAGTAACCATATTATGCAGATATGATCGATAGAACGACAATTACTATACCTATTTCTCTTATTAATATCAATCTAACTCATATTATTAGCCATATTATGCTTATATGATCGATAGAACGACAATTACTATATTTATTACTCTTATTATTATCAATCTAACTCATATTATTAGCCATATTATGCTTCCATGGTCGATAGAACGACAATTACTATACTTATTAATCATATTATTATTAATCTAACTCATATTAGTAACCATATTATGCTTATATGGTCGATAGAACGGCAATTTCTATACTTATTACTGTTATTATTATCAATCTAACTCATATTATTAGCCATATTATGCTTCCATGATCGATAGAACGACAATTACTATACTTATTACTGTTATTATTATCAATCTAACTCATATTATTAGCCATATTATGCTTATATGATCGATAGAACGACAATTACTATACTTATTACACTCATTACTATTAATCTAACTCATATTATTGACCATATTGTGCAGATATGATCGATAGAACGACAATTACTATACCTATTTCTCTTATTAATATCAATCTAACTCATATTATTAGCGATATTATGCTTATATGATCGATAGAACGACAATAACTATACTTATTACTCTTATTATTATCAATCTAATTCATATTATTAGCCAGATTATGCATATTTGATCCATAGAACGACAATTGCTATACCTATTACTCTTATTAATATCAATCTAACTCATATTATTCGCCATATTATGCTTATATGGTCGATAGAACGGCAATTACTGTATTTATTACTCTTATTATTATCAATCTAAATCATATTATTAGCCATATTATGCTTCCATGGTCGATAGAACGACAATTACTATACTTATTAATCATATTATTATTAATCTAACTCATATTAGTAACCATATTATGCTTCCATGATCGATAGAACGACAATTACTATACGTATTACTGTTATTATTCTCAATCTAACTCTTATTATTGGCCATATTATGCTTATATGATCGAGAGAACGACAATTAATATACTTATTACTCTTATTATTATCAATCTAAATCATATTATTCGCCATATTATGCTTATATGATCGATAGAACGACAATTACTATACTTATTACTCTTATTATTATCAATCTATCTCATATTATTAGCCATATTATGCTTCCATGGTCGATAGAACGACAATTACTATACTTATTAATCATATTATTATTAATCTAACTCATATTAGTAACCATATTATGCTTATATGGTCGATAGAACGGCAATTACTATACTTATTACTCCTATTATTATCAATCTAACTCATATTATTAGCCATATTATGCTTCCATGATCGATAGAACGACAATTACTATACTTATTACTGTTATTATTATCAATCTACCTCATATTATTAGCCATATTATGCTTATATGATCGATAGAACGACAATTACTATACTTATTACACTCATTACTATTAATCTAACTCATATTATTGGCCATATTATGCTTCCATGGTCGATAGAACGACAATTACTATACTTATTAGTCATATTGTTATTAATCTAACTCATATTAGTAACCATATTATGCAGATATGATCGGTAGAACGACAATTACTATACCTATTTCTCTTATTAATATCAATCTAACTCATATTATTAGCCATATTATGCTTATATGATCGATAGAACGACAATTACTATATTTATTACTCTTATTATTATCAATCTAACTCATATTATTCGCCATATTATGCTTATATGATCGATAGAACGACAATTACTATACTTATTACTCTTATTATTATCAATCTATCTCATATTATTAGCCATATTATGCTTCCATGGTCGATAGAACGACAATTACTATACTTATTAATCATATTATTATTAATCTAACTCATATTAGTAACCATATTATGCTTATATGGTCGATAGAACGGCAATTACTATACTTATTACTCCTATTATTATCAATCTAACTCATATTATTAGCCATATTATGCTTCCATGATCGATAGAACGACAATTACTATACTTATTACTCTTATTATTATCAAGCTAACTCATATTATTATCCATATTATGCTTATATGATCGATAGAACGACAATTACTATACTTATTACTCTTATTATTATCAATCTAACTCATATTATTAGCCATATTATGCTTCCATGGTCGATAGAACGACAATTACTATACTTATTAGTCATATTGTTATTAATCTAACTCATATTAGTAACCATATTATGCAGATATGATCGATAGAACGACAATTACTATACCTATTTCTCTTATTAATATCAATCTAACTCATATTATTAGCCATATTATGCTTATATGATCGATAGAACGACAATTACTATATTTATTACTCTTATTATTATCAATCTAACTCATATTATTAGCCATATTATGCTTCCATGGTCGATAGAACGACAATTACTATACTTATTAATCATATTATTATTAATCTAACTCATATTAGTAACCATATTATGCAGATATGATCGATAGAACGACAATTTCTATACCTATTACTCTTATTAATACAATCTAACTCATATTATTAGCCATATTATGATTATATGATCGATGGAACGACAATTACTATACTTATTACTCTTATTATTATCAATCTATCTCATATTATTCGCCATATTATGCTTCCATGGTCGATAGAACGACAATTACTATACTAATTAATCATATTATTATTAATCTAACTCATATTAGTAACCATATTATGCTTATATGGTCGATAGAACGGCAATTACTATACTTATTACTCTTATTATTATCAATCTAACTCATATTATTAGCCATATTATGCTTATATGATCGATAGAACGACAATTACTATACTTATTACACTCATTACTATTAATCTAACTCATATTATTGACCATATTGTGCAGATATGATCGATAGAACGACAATTACTATACATATTACTCTTATTATTATCAATCTAAATCATATTATTCGCCATATTATGCTTATATGATCGATAGAACGGCAATTACTATACTTATTACTTTTATTATTATCAATCTAATTCATATTATTAGGCATATTATGCTTATATGATCGATAGAACGACAATTACTATACTTATTACTCTTATTATTATCAAGCTAACTCATATTATTATCCATATTATGCTTATATGATCGATAGAACGACAATTAATATACTTATTACTCTTATTATTATCAATCTAACTCATATTATTAGCCATATTATGCTTCCATGATCGATAGAACGACAATTACTATACGTATTACTGTTATTATTCACAATCTAACTCTTATTATTAGCCATATTATGCTTATATGATCGATAGAACGACAATTAATATACTTATTACTCTTATTATTATCAATCTAAATCATATTATTCGCCATATTATGCTTATATGATCGATAGAACGACAATTACTATACTTATTACTCTTATTATTATCAATCTAATTCATATTAGTAACCATATTATGCTTATATGGTCGATAGAACGGCAATTACTATACTTATTACTCCTATTATTATCAATCTAACTCATATTATTAGCCATATTATGCTTCCATGATCGTTAGAACGACAATTACTATACTTATTACTGTTATTATTGTCAATCTAACTCATATTATTAGCCATATTATGCTTATATGATCGATAGAACGACAATTACTATACTTATTACACTCATTACTATTAATCTAACTCATATAATTGGCCATATTGTGCAGATATGATCGATAGAACGACAATTACTATACTTATTACTCTTATTATTATCAATCTAACTCATATTATTAGCCACATTATGCATATTTGATCCATAGAACGACAATTACTATACCTATTTCTCTTATTAATATCAATCTAACTCATATTATTAGCCATATTATGCTTATATGATCGATAGAACGACAATTACTATACTTATTACTCTTATTATTATCAATCTAAATCATATTATTCGCCATATTATGCTTATATGATCGATAGACCGACAATTACTATACTTATTACTCTTATTATTATCAATCTAATTCATATTATTAGCCATATTATGCTTATATGATCGATAGAACGACAATTACTATACTTATTACTCTTATTATTATCAAGCTAACTCATATTATTATCCATATTATGCTTATATGATCGATAGAACGACAATTACTATACGTATTACTCTTATTATTATCAATCTAATTCATATTATTAGCCATATTATGCTTATATGATCGATAGAACGACAGTTACTATACTTATTGCTCTTATTATTATCAAGCTAACTCATATTATTATCCATATTATGCTTATATGATCGATAGAACGACCATTACTATACTTATTACTCTTATTATTACAAATCTAAATCATGTTATTCGCCATATTATGCTTATATGATCGATAGAACGACAATTACTGTACTTATTACTCTTACTATTATCAATCTAATTCATATTATTAGCCATATTATGCTTATATGATCGATAGAACGACAATTAATATACTTATTACTCTTATTACTATCAATCTAATTCATATTATTAGCCATATTATGCTTATATGATCGATAGAACGACAATTACTATACCTATTACTCTTATTAATATCAATCTAACTCATATTATTCGCCATATTATGCTTATATGGTCGATAGAACGGCAATTACTATATTTATTACTCTTATTATTATCAATCTAACTCATATTATTAGCCATATTATGCTTCCATGGTCGATAGAACGACAATTACTATACTTATTGGTCATATTATTATTAATCTAACTCATATTATTAGCCACATTATGCATATTTGATCCATAGAACGACAATTACTATACCTATTTCTCTTATTAATATCAATCTAACTCATATTATTAGCCATATTATGCTTATATGATCGATAGAACGACAATTACTATACTTATTACTCTTATTATTATCAATCTAAATCATATTATTCGCCATATTATGCTTATATGATCGATAGCACGACAATTACTATACTTATTACACTCATTACTATTAATCTAACTCATATTATTGGCCATATTATGCTTATATGATCGATAGAACGGCAATAGCTATACTTGTTACTCCTATTATTATCAATCTAACTCATATTATTAGCCATATTATGCTTCCATGGTCGTTAGAACGACAATTACTATACTTATTAGTCATATTATTATTAATCTAACTCATATTAGTAACCATATTATGCTTATATGGTCGATAGAACGGCAATTTCTATACTTATTACTCTGATTATTATCAATCTAAATCATATTATTCGCCATATTATGCTTATATGATCGATAGAACGACAATTACTATACTTATTACACTCATTACTATTAATCTATCTCATATTATTAACCATATTGTGCAGATATGATCGATAGAACGACAATTACTATACTTATTACTCTTATTATTACCAATCTAACTCATATTATTAGCCATATTATGCTTATATGATCGCTAGAACGACAATTACTCTACTTATTACTCTTATTATTACCAATCTAAATCATATTATTCGCCATATTATGCTTATATGATCGAAAGAACGACAATTACTGTACTTATTACTCTTATTAATATCAATCTAACTCATATTATTAGCCATATTATGCTTATATGATCGATGGAACGATAATTACTATACTTATTACTCTTATTAATATCAATCTAACTCATATTATTAGCCATATTATGCTTATATGATCGATGGAACGATAATTACTATACTTATTACTCTTATTATTATCAATCTATCTCATATTATTAGCCATATTATGCTTCCATGGTCGATAGAACGACAATTACTATACTTATTAATCATATTATTATTAATCTAACTCATATTAGTAACCATATTATGCTTATATGGTCGATAGAACGGCAATTTCTATACTTATTACTGTTATTATTATCAATCTAACTCATATTATTAGCCATATTATGCTTCCATGATCGATAGAACGACAATTACTATACTTATTACTGTTATTATTATCAATCTAACTCATATTATTAGCTATATTATGCTTATATGATCGATAGAACGACAATTACTATACTTATTACACTCATTACTATTAATCTAACTCATATTATTGACCATATTGTGCAGATATGATCGATAGAACGACAATTACTATACCTATTTCTCTTATTAATATCAATCTAACTCATATTATTAGCGATATTATGCTTATATGATCAATAGAACGACAATAACTATACTTATTACTCTTATTATTATCAATCTAATTCATATTATTAGCCAGATTATGCATATTTGATCCATAGAACGACAATTGCTATACCTATTACTCTTATTAATATCAATCTAACTCATATTATTCGCCATATTATGCTTATATGGTCGATAGAACGGCAATTACTGTATTTATTACTCTTATTATTATCAATCTAAATCATATTATTAGCCATATTATGCTTCCATGGTCGATAGAACGACAATTACTATACTTATTACTGTTATTATTATCAATCTACCTCATATTATTAGCCATATTATGCTTATATGATCGATAGAACGACAATTACTATACTTATTACACTCATTACTATTAATCTAACTCATATTATTGGCCATATTATGCTTCCATGGTCGATAGAACGACAATTACTATACTTATTAGTCATATTGTTATTAATCTAACTCATATTAGTAACCATATTATGCAGATATGATCGATAGAACGACAATTACTATACCTATTTCTCTTATTAATATCAATCTAACTCATATTATTAGCCATATTATGCTTATATGATCGATAGAACGACAATTACTATATTTATTACTCTTATTATTATCAATCTAACTCATATTATTCGCCATATTATGCTTATATGATCGATAGAACGACAATTACTATACTTATTACTCTTATTATTATCAATCTATCTCATATTATTAGCCATATTATGCTTCCATGGTCGATAGAACGACAATTACTATACTTATTAATCATATTATTATTAATCTAACTCATATTAGTAACCATATTATGCTTATATGGTCGATAGAACGGCAATTACTATACTTATTACTCCTATTATTATCAATCTAACTCATATTATTAGCCATATTATGCTTCCATGATCGATAGAACGACAATTACTATACTTATTACTCTTATTATTATCAAGCTAACTCATATTATTATCCATATTATGCTTATATGATCGATAGAACGACAATTACTATACTTATTACTCTTATTATTATCAATCTAACTCATATTATTAGCCATATTATGCTTCCATGGTCGATAGAACGACAATTACTATACTTATTACACTCATTACTATTAATCTAACTCATATTATTGACCATATTGTGCAGATATGATCGATAGAACGACAATTACTATACCTATTTCTCTTATTAATATCAATCTAACTCATATTATTAGCGATATTATGCTTATATGATCGATAGAACGACAATAACTATACTTATTACTCTTATTATTATCAATCTAATTCATATTATTAGCCAGATTATGCGTATTTGATCCATAGAACGACAATTGCTATACCTATTACTCTTATTAATATCAATCTAACTCATATTATTCGCCATATTATGCTTATATGGTCGATAGAACGGCAATTACTGTATTTATTACTCTTATTATTATCAATCTAAATCATATTATTAGCCATATTATGCTTCCATGGTCGATAGAACGACAATTACTATACTTATTAATCATATTATTATTAATCTAACTCATATTAGTAACCATATTATGCTTCCATGATCGATAGAACGACAATTACTATACGTATTACTGTTATTATTCTCAATCTAACTCTTATTATTGGCCATATTATGCTTATATGATCGAGAGAACGACAATTAATATACTTATTACTCTTATTATTATCAATCTAAATCATATTATTCGCCATATTATGCTTATATGATCGATAGAACGACAATTACTATACTTATTACTCTTATTATTATCAATCTATCTCATATTATTAGCCATATTATGCTTCCATGGTCGATAGAACGACAATTACTATACTTATTAATCATATTATTATTAATCTAACTCATATTAGTAACCATATTATGCTTATATGGTCGATAGAACGGCAATTACTATACTTATTACTCCTATTATTATCAATCTAACTCATATTATTAGCCATATTATGCTTCCATGATCGATAGAACGACAATTACTATACTTATTACTGTTATTATTATCAATCTACCTCATATTATTAGCCATATTATGCTTATATGATCGATAGAACGACAATTACTATACTTATTACACTCATTACTATTAATCTAACTCATATTATTGGCCATATTATGCTTCCATGGTCGATAGAACGACAATTACTATACTTATTAGTCATATTGTTATTAATCTAACTCATATTAGTAACCATATTATGCAGATATGATCGGTAGAACGACAATTACTATACCTATTTCTCTTATTAATATCAATCTAACTCATATTATTAGCCATATTATGCTTATATGATCGATAGAACGACAATTACTATATTTATTACTCTTATTATTATCAATCTAACTCATATTATTCGCCATATTATGCTTATATGATCGATAGAACGACAATTACTATACTTATTACTCTTATTATTATCAATCTATCTCATATTATTAGCCATATTATGCTTCCATGGTCGATAGAACGACAATTACTATACTTATTAATCATATTATTATTAATCTAACTCATATTAGTAACCATATTATGCTTATATGGTCGATAGAACGGCAATTACTATACTTATTACTCCTATTATTATCAATCTAACTCATATTATTAGCCATATTATGCTTCCATGATCGATAGAACGACAATTACTATACTTATTACTCTTATTATTATCAAGCTAACTCATATTATTATCCATATTATGCTTATATGATCGATAGAACGACAATTACTATACTTATTACTCTTATTATTATCAATCTAACTCATATTATTAGCCATATTATGCTTCCATGGTCGATAGAACGACAATTACTATACTTATTAGTCATATTGTTATTAATCTAACTCATATTAGTAACCATATTATGCAGATATGATCGATAGAACGACAATTACTATACCTATTTCTCTTATTAATATCAATCTAACTCATATTATTAGCCATATTATGCTTATATGATCGATAGAACGACAATTACTATATTTATTACTCTTATTATTATCAATCTAACTCATATTATTAGCCATATTATGCTTCCATGGTCGATAGAACGACAATTACTATACTTATTAATCATATTATTATTAATCTAACTCATATTAGTAACCATATTATGCAGATATGATCGATAGAACGACAATTTCTATACCTATTACTCTTATTAATACAATCTAACTCATATTATTAGCCATATTATGATTATATGATCGATGGAACGACAATTACTATACTTATTACTCTTATTATTATCAATCTATCTCATATTATTCGCCATATTATGCTTCCATGGTCGATAGAACGACAATTACTATACTAATTAATCATATTATTATTAATCTAACTCATATTAGTAACCATATTATGCTTATATGGTCGATAGAACGGCAATTACTATACTTATTACTCTTATTATTATCAATCTAACTCATATTATTAGCCATATTATGCTTATATGATCGATAGAACGACAATTACTATACTTATTACACTCATTACTATTAATCTAACTCATATTATTGACCATATTGTGCAGATATGATCGATAGAACGACAATTACTATACATATTACTCTTATTATTATCAATCTAAATCATATTATTCGCCATATTATGCTTATATGATCGATAGAACGGCAATTACTATACTTATTACTTTTATTATTATCAATCTAATTCATATTATTAGGCATATTATGCTTATATGATCGATAGAACGACAATTACTATACTTATTACTCTTATTATTATCAAGCTAACTCATATTATTATCCATATTATGCTTATATGATCGATAGAACGACAATTAATATACTTATTACTCTTATTATTATCAATCTAACTCATATTATTAGCCATATTATGCTTCCATGATCGATAGAACGACAATTACTATACGTATTACTGTTATTATTCACAATCTAACTCTTATTATTAGCCATATTATGCTTATATGATCGATAGAACGACAATTAATATACTTATTACTCTTATTATTATCAATCTAAATCATATTATTCGCCATATTATGCTTATATGATCGATAGAACGACAATTACTATACTTATTACTCTTATTATTATCAATCTAATTCATATTAATAACCATATTATGCTTATATGGTCGATAGAACGGCAATTACTATACTTATTACTCCTATTATTATCAATCTAACTCATATTATTAGCCATATTATGCTTCCATGATCGTTAGAACGACAATTACTATACTTATTACTGTTATTATTGTCAATCTAACTCATATTATTAGCCATATTATGCTTATATGATCGATAGAACGACAATTACTATACTTATTACACTCATTACTATTAATCTAACTCATATAATTGGCCATATTGTGCAGATATGATCGATAGAACGACAATTACTATACTTATTACTCTTATTATTATCAATCTAACTCATATTATTAGCCACATTATGCATATTTGATCCATAGAACGACAATTACTATACCTATTTCTCTTATTAATATCAATCTAACTCATATTATTAGCCATATTATGCTTATATGATCGATAGAACGACAATTACTATACTTATTACTCTTATTATTATCAATCTAAATCATATTATTCGCCATATTATGCTTATATGATCGATAGACCGACAATTACTATACTTATTACTCTTATTATTATCAATCTAATTCATATTATTAGCCATATTATGCTTATATGATCGATAGAACGACAATTACTATACTTATTACTCTTATTATTATCAAGCTAACTCATATTATTATCCATATTATGCTTATATGATCGATAGAACGACAATTACTATACGTATTACTCTTATTATTATCAATCTAATTCATATTATTAGCCATATTATGCTTATATGATCGATAGAACGACAATTACTATACTTATTGCTCTTATTATTATCAAGCTAACTCATATTATTATCCATATTATGCTTATATGATCGATAGAACGACCATTACTATACTTATTACTCTTATTATTACAAATCTAAATCATGTTATTCGCCATATTATGCTTATATGATCGATAGAACGACAATTACTGTACTTATTACTCTTACTATTATCAATCTAATTCATATTATTAGCCATATTATGCTTATATGATCGATAGAACGACAATTAATATACTTATTACTCTTATTACTATCAATCTAATTCATATTATTAGCCATATTATGCTTATATGATCGATAGAACGACAATTACTATACCTATTACTCTTATTAATATCAATCTAACTCATATTATTCGCCATATTATGCTTATATGGTCGATAGAACGGCAATTACTATATTTATTACTCTTATTATTATCAATCTAACTCATATTATTAGCCATATTATGCTTCCATGGTCGATAGAACGACAATTACTATACTTATTGGTCATATTATTATTAATCTAACTCATATTATTAGCCACATTATGCATATTTGATCCATAGAACGACAATTACTATACCTATTTCTCTTATTAATATCAATCTAACTCATATTATTAGCCATATTATGCTTATATGATCGATAGAACGACAATTACTATACTTATTACTCTTATTATTATCAATCTAAATCATATTATTCGCCATATTATGCTTATATGATCGATAGCACGACAATTACTATACTTATTACACTCATTACTATTAATCTAACTCATATTATTGGCCATATTATGCTTATATGATCGATAGAACGGCAATAGCTATACTTGTTACTCCTATTATTATCAATCTAACTCATATTATTAGCCATATTATGCTTCCATGGTCGTTAGAACGACAATTACTATACTTATTAGTCATATTATTATTAATCTAACTCATATTAGTAACCATATTATGCTTATATGGTCGATAGAACGGCAATTTCTATACTTATTACTCTGATTATTATCAATCTAAATCATATTATTCGCCATATTATGCTTATATGATCGATAGAACGACAATTACTATACTTATTACACTCATTACTATTAATCTATCTCATATTATTAACCATATTGTGCAGATATGATCGAGAGAACGACAATTACTATACTTATTACTCTTATTATTACCAATCTAACTCATATTATTAGCCATATTATGCTTATATGATCGCTAGAACGACAATTACTATACTTATTACTCTTATTATTACCAATCTAAATCATATTATTCGCCATATTATGCTTATATGATCGAAAGAACGACAATTACTGTACTTATTACTCTTATTAATATCAATCTAACTCATATTATTAGCCATATTATGCTTATATGATCGATGGAACGATAATTACTATACTTATTACTCTTATTAATATCAATCTAACTCATATTATTAGCCATATTATGCTTATATGATCGATGGAACGATAATTACTATACTTATTACTCTTATTATTATCAATCTATCTCATATTATTAGCCATATTATGCTTCCATGGTCGATAGAACGACAATTACTATACTTATTAATCATATTATTATTAATCTAACTCATATTAGTAACCATATTATGCTTATATGGTCGATAGAACGGCAATTTCTATACTTATTACTGTTATTATTATCAATCTAACTCATATTATTAGCCATATTATGCTTCCATGATCGATAGAACGACAATTACTATACTTATTACTGTTATTATTATCAATCTAACTCATATTATTAGCCATATTATGCTTATATGATCGATAGAACGACAATTACTATACTTATTACACTCATTACTATTAATCTAACTCATATTATTGACCATATTGTGCAGATATGATCGATAGAACGACAATTACTATACCTATTTCTCTTATTAATATCAATCTAACTCATATTATTAGCGATATTATGCTTATATGATCGATAGAACGACAATAACTATACTTATTACTCTTATTATTATCAATCTAATTCATATTATTAGGCATATTATGCTTATATGATCGATAGAACGACAATTACTATACTTATTACTCTTATTATTATCAAGCTAACTCATATTATTATCCATATTATGCTTATATGATCGATAGAACGACAATTAATATACTTATTACTCTTATTATTATCAATCTAACTCATATTATTAGCCATATTATGCTTCCATGATCGATAGAACGACAATTACTATACGTATTACTGTTATTATTCACAATCTAACTCTTATTATTAGCCATATTATGCTTATATGATCGATAGAACGACAATTAATATACTTATTACTCTTATTATTATCAATCTAAATCATATTATTCGCCATATTATGCTTATATGATCGATAGAACGACAATTACTATACTTATTACTCTTATTATTATCAATCTAATTCATATTAATAACCATATTATGCTTATATGGTCGATAGAACGGCAATTACTATACTTATTACTCCTATTATTATCAATCTAACTCATATTATTAGCCATATTATGCTTCCATGATCGTTAGAACGACAATTACTATACTTATTACTGTTATTATTGTCAATCTAACTCATATTATTAGCCATATTATGCTTATATGATCGATAGAACGACAATTACTATACTTATTACACTCATTACTATTAATCTAACTCATATAATTGGCCATATTGTGCAGATATGATCGATAGAACGACAATTACTATACTTATTACTCTTATTATTATCAATCTAACTCATATTATTAGCCACATTATGCATATTTGATCCATAGAACGACAATTACTATACCTATTTCTCTTATTAATATCAATCTAACTCATATTATTAGCCATATTATGCTTATATGATCGATAGAACGACAATTACTATACTTATTACTCTTATTATTATCAATCTAAATCATATTATTCGCCATATTATGCTTATATGATCGATAGACCGACAATTACTATACTTATTACTCTTATTATTATCAATCTAATTCATATTATTAGCCATATTATGCTTATATGATCGATAGAACGACAATTACTATACTTATTACTCTTATTATTATCAAGCTAACTCATATTATTATCCATATTATGCTTATATGATCGATAGAACGACAATTACTATACGTATTACTCTTATTATTATCAATCTAATTCATATTATTAGCCATATTATGCTTATATGATCGATAGAACGACAATTACTATACTTATTGCTCTTATTATTATCAAGCTAACTCATATTATTATCCATATTATGCTTATATGATCGATAGAACGACCATTACTATACTTATTACTCTTATTATTACAAATCTAAATCATGTTATTCGCCATATTATGCTTATATGATCGATAGAACGACAATTACTGTACTTATTACTCTTACTATTATCAATCTAATTCATATTATTAGCCATATTATGCTTATATGATCGATAGAACGACAATTAATATACTTATTACTCTTATTACTATCAATCTAATTCATATTATTAGCCATATTATGCTTATATGATCGATAGAACGACAATTACTATACCTATTACTCTTATTAATATCAATCTAACTCATATTATTCGCCATATTATGCTTATATGGTCGATAGAACGGCAATTACTATATTTATTACTCTTATTATTATCAATCTAACTCATATTATTAGCCATATTATGCTTCCATGGTCGATAGAACGACAATTACTATACTTATTGGTCATATTATTATTAATCTAACTCATATTATTAGCCACATTATGCATATTTGATCCATAGAACGACAATTACTATACCTATTTCTCTTATTAATATCAATCTAACTCATATTATTAGCCATATTATGCTTATGTGATCGATAGAACGACAATTACTATACTTATTACTCTTATTATTATCAATCTAAATCATATTATTCGCCATATTATGCTTATATGATCGATAGCACGACAATTACTATACTTATTACACTCATTACTATTAATCTAACTCATATTATTGGCCATATTATGCTTATATGATCGATAGAACGGCAATAGCTATACTTGTTACTCCTATTATTATCAATCTAACTCATATTATTAGCCATATTATGCTTCCATGGTCGTTAGAACGACAATTACTATACTTATTAGTCATATTATTATTAATCTAACTCATATTAGTAACCATATTATGCTTATATGGTCGATAGAACGGCAATTTCTATACTTATTACTCTGATTATTATCAATCTAAATCATATTATTCGCCATATTATGCTTATATGATCGATAGAACGACAATTACTATACTTATTACACTCATTACTATTAATCTATCTCATATTATTAACCATATTGTGCAGATATGATCGAGAGAACGACAATTACTATACTTATTACTCTTATTATTACCAATCTAACTCATATTATTAGCCGTATTATGCTTATATGATCGCTAGAACGACAATTACTATACTTATTACTCTTATTATTACCAATCTAAATCATATTATTCGCCATATTATGCTTATATGATCGAAAGAACGACAATTACTGTACTTATTACTCTTATTAATATCAATCTAACTCATATTATTAGCCATATTATGCTTATATGATCGATGGAACGATAATTACTATACTTATTACTCTTATTAATATCAATCTAACTCATATTATTAGCCATATTATGCTTATATGATCGATGGAACGATAATTACTATACTTATTACTCTTATTATTATCAATCTTTCTCATATTATTAGCCATATTATGCTTCCATGGTCGATAGAACGACAATTACTATACTTATTAATCATATTATTATTAATCTAACTCATATTAGTAACCATATTATGCTTATATGGTCGATAGAACGGCAATTTCTATACTTATTACTGTTATTATTATCAATCTAACTCATATTATTAGCCATATTATGCTTCCATGATCGATAGAACGACAATTACTATACTTATTACTGTTATTATTATCAATCTAACTCATATTATTAGCCATATTATGCTTATATGATCGATAGAACGACAATTACTATACTTATTACACTCATTACTATTAATCTAACTCATATTATTGACCATATTGTGCAGATATGATCGATAGAACGACAATTACTATACCTATTTCTCTTATTAATATCAATCTAACTCATATTATTAGCGATATTATGCTTATATGATCGATAGAACGACAATAACTATACTTATTACTCTTATTATTATCAATCTAATTCATATTATTAGGCATATTATGCTTATATGATCGATAGAACGACAATTACTATACTTATTACTCTTATTATTATCAAGCTAACTCATATTATTATCCATATTATGCTTATATGATCGATAGAACGACAATTAATATACTTATTACTCTTATTATTATCAATCTAACTCATATTATTAGCCATATTATGCTTCCATGATCGATAGAACGACAATTACTATACGTATTACTGTTATTATTCACAATCTAACTCTTATTATTAGCCATATTATGCTTATATGATCGATAGAACGACAATTAATATACTTATTACTCTTATTATTATCAATCTAAATCATATTATTCGCCATATTATGCTTATATGATCGATAGAACGACAATTACTATACTTATTACTCTTATTATTATCAATCTAATTCATATTAATAACCATATTATGCTTATATGGTCGATAGAACGGCAATTACTATACTTATTACTCCTATTATTATCAATCTAACTCATATTATTAGCCATATTATGCTTCCATGATCGTTAGAACGACAATTACTATACTTATTACTGTTATTATTGTCAATCTAACTCATATTATTAGCCATATTATGCTTATATGATCGATAGAACGACAATTACTATACTTATTACACTCATTACTATTAATCTAACTCATATAATTGGCCATATTGTGCAGATATGATCGATAGAACGACAATTACTATACTTATTACTCTTATTATTATCAATCTAACTCATATTATTAGCCACATTATGCATATTTGATCCATAGAACGACAATTACTATACCTATTTCTCTTATTAATATCAATCTAACTCATATTATTAGCCATATTATGCTTATATGATCGATAGAACGACAATTACTATACTTATTACTCTTATTATTATCAATCTAAATCATATTATTCGCCATATTATGCTTATATGATCGATAGACCGACAATTACTATACTTATTACTCTTATTATTATCAATCTAATTCATATTATTAGCCATATTATGCTTATATGATCGATAGAACGACAATTACTATACTTATTACTCTTATTATTATCAAGCTAACTCATATTATTATCCATATTATGCTTATATGATCGATAGAACGACAATTACTATACGTATTACTCTTATTATTATCAATCTAATTCATATTATTAGCCATATTATGCTTATATGATCGATAGAACGACAATTACTATACTTATTGCTCTTATTATTATCAAGCTAACTCATATTATTATCCATATTATGCTTATATGATCGATAGAACGACCATTACTATACTTATTACTCTTATTATTACAAATCTAAATCATGTTATTCGCCATATTATGCTTATATGATCGATAGAACGACAATTACTGTACTTATTACTCTTACTATTATCAATCTAATTCATATTATTAGCCATATTATGCTTATATGATCGATAGAACGACAATTAATATACTTATTACTCTTATTACTATCAATCTAATTCATATTATTAGCCATATTATGCTTATATGATCGATAGAACGACAATTACTATACCTATTACTCTTATTAATATCAATCTAACTCATATTATTCGCCATATTATGCTTATATGGTCGATAGAACGGCAATTACTATATTTATTACTCTTATTATTATCAATCTAACTCATATTATTAGCCATATTATGCTTCCATGGTCGATAGAACGACAATTACTATACTTATTGGTCATATTATTATTAATCTAACTCATATTATTAGCCACATTATGCATATTTGATCCATAGAACGACAATTACTATACCTATTTCTCTTATTAATATCAATCTAACTCATATTATTAGCCATATTATGCTTATATGATCGATAGAACGACAATTACTATACTTATTACTCTTATTATTATCAATCTAAATCATATTATTCGCCATATTATGCTTATATGATCGATAGCACGACAATTACTATACTTATTACACTCATTACTATTAATCTAACTCATATTATTGGCCATATTATGCTTATATGATCGATAGAACGGCAATAGCTATACTTGTTACTCCTATTATTATCAATCTAACTCATATTATTAGCCATATTATGCTTCCATGGTCGTTAGAACGACAATTACTATACTTATTAGTCATATTATTATTAATCTAACTCATATTAGTAACCATATTATGCTTATATGGTCGATAGAACGGCAATTTCTATACTTATTACTCTGATTATTATCAATCTAAATCATATTATTCGCCATATTATGCTTATATGATCGATAGAACGACAATTACTATACTTATTACACTCATTACTATTAATCTATCTCATATTATTAACCATATTGTGCAGATATGATCGAGAGAACGACAATTACTATACTTATTACTCTTATTATTACCAATCTAACTCATATTATTAGCCATATTATGCTTATATGATCGCTAGAACGACAATTACTATACTTATTACTCTTATTATTACCAATCTAAATCATATTATTCGCCATATTATGCTTATATGATCGAAAGAACGACAATTACTGTACTTATTACTCTTATTAATATCAATCTAACTCATATTATTAGCCATATTATGCTTATATGATCGATGGAACGATAATTACTATACTTATTACTCTTATTAATATCAATCTAACTCATATTATTAGCCATATTATGCTTATATGATCGATGGAACGATAATTACTATACTTATTACTCTTATTATTATCAATCTATCTCATATTATTAGCCATATTATGCTTCCATGGTCGATAGAACGACAATTACTATACTTATTAATCATATTATTATTAATCTAACTCATATTAGTAACCATATTATGCTTATATGGTCGATAGAACGGCAATTTCTATACTTATTACTGTTATTATTATCAATCTAACTCATATTATTAGCCATATTATGCTTCCATGATCGATAGAACGACAATTACTATACTTATTACTGTTATTATTATCAATCTAACTCATATTATTAGCCATATTATGCTTATATGATCGATAGAACGACAATTACTATACTTATTACACTCATTACTATTAATCTAACTCATATTATTGACCATATTGTGCAGATATGATCGATAGAACGACAATTACTATACCTATTTCTCTTATTAATATCAATCTAACTCATATTATTAGCGATATTATGCTTATATGATCGATAGAACGACAATAACTATACTTATTACTCTTATTATTATCAATCTAATTCATATTATTAGCCAGATTATGCATATTTGATCCATAGAACGACAATTGCTATACCTATTACTCTTATTAATATCAATCTAACTCATATTATTCGCCATATTATGCTTATATGGTCGATAGAACGGCAATTACTGTATTTATTACTCTTATTATTATCAATCTAAATCATATTATTAGCCATATTATGCTTCCATGGTCGATAGAACGACAATTACTATACTTATTACTGTTATTATTATCAATCTACCTCATATTATTAGCCATATTATGCTTATATGATCGATAGAACGACAATTACTATACTTATTACACTCATTACTATTAATCTAACTCATATTATTGGCCATATTATGCTTCCATGGTCGATAGAACGACAATTACTATACTTATTAGTCATATTGTTATTAATCTAACTCATATTAGTAACCATATTATGCAGATATGATCGATAGAACGACAATTACTATACCTATTTCTCTTATTAATATCAATCTAACTCATATTATTAGCCATATTATGCTTATATGATCGATAGAACGACAATTACTATATTTATTACTCTTATTATTATCAATCTAACTCATATTATTCGCCATATTATGCTTATATGATCGATAGAACGACAATTACTATACTTATTACTCTTATTATTATCAATCTATCTCATATTATTAGCCATATTATGCTTCCATGGTCGATAGAACGACAATTACTATACTTATTAATCATATTATTATTAATCTAACTCATATTAGTAACCATATTATGCTTATATGGTCGATAGAACGGCAATTACTATACTTATTACTCCTATTATTATCAATCTAACTCATATTATTAGCCATATTATGCTTCCATGATCGATAGAACGACAATTACTATACTTATTACTCTTATTATTATCAAGCTAACTCATATTATTATCCATATTATGCTTATATGATCGATAGAACGACAATTACTATACTTATTACTCTTATTATTATCAATCTAACTCATATTATTAGCCATATTATGCTTCCATGGTCGATAGAACGACAATTACTATACTTATTAGTCATATTGTTATTAATCTAACTCATATTAGTAACCATATTATGCAGATATGATCGATAGAACGACAATTACTATACCTATTTCTCTTATTAATATCAATCTAACTCATATTATTAGCCATATTATGCTTATATGATCGATAGAACGACAATTACTATATTTATTACTCTTATTATTATCAATCTAACTCATATTATTAGCCATATTATGCTTCCATGGTCGATAGAACGACAATTACTATACTTATTAATCATATTATTATTAATCTAACTCATATTAGTAACCATATTATGCAGATATGATCGATAGAACGACAATTTCTATACCTATTACTCTTATTAATACAATCTAACTCATATTATTAGCCATATTATGATTATATGATCGATGGAACGACAATTACTATACTTATTACTCTTATTATTATCAATCTATCTCATATTATTCGCCATATTATGCTTCCATGGTCGATAGAACGACAATTACTATACTAATTAATCATATTATTATTAATCTAACTCATATTAGTAACCATATTATGCTTATATGGTCGATCGAACGGCAATTACTATACTTATTACTCTTATTATTATCAATCTAACTCATATTATTAGCCATATTATGCTTATATGATCGATAGAACGACAATTACTATACTTATTACACTCATTACTATTAATCTAACTCATATTATTGACCATATTGTGCAGATATGATCGATAGAACGACAATTACTATACATATTACTCTTATTATTATCAATCTAAATCATATTATTCGCCATATTATGCTTATATGATCGATAGAACGGCAATTACTATACTTATTACTTTTATTATTATCAATCTAATTCATATTATTAGGCATATTATGCTTATATGATCGATAGAACGACAATTACTATACTTATTACTCTTATTATTATCAAGCTAACTCATATTATTATCCATATTATGCTTATATGATCGATAGAACGACAATTAATATACTTATTACTCTTATTATTATCAATCTAACTCATATTATTAGCCATATTATGCTTCCATGATCGATAGAACGACAATTACTATACGTATTACTGTTATTATTCACAATCTAACTCTTATTATTAGCCATATTATGCTTATATGATCGATAGAACGACAATTAATATACTTATTACTCTTATTATTATCAATCTAAATCATATTATTCGCCATATTATGCTTATATGATCGATAGAACGACAATTACTATACTTATTACTCTTATTATTATCAATCTAATTCATATTAGTAACCATATTATGCTTATATGGTCGATAGAACGGCAATTACTATACTTATTACTCCTATTATTATCAATCTAACTCATATTATTAGCCATATTATGCTTCCATGATCGTTAGAACGACAATTACTATACTTATTACTGTTATTATTGTCAATCTAACTCATATTATTAGCCATATTATGCTTATATGATCGATAGAACGACAATTACTATACTTATTACACTCATTACTATTAATCTAACTCATATAATTGGCCATATTGTGCAGATATGATCGATAGAACGACAATTACTATACTTATTACTCTTATTATTATCAATCTAACTCATATTATTAGCCACATTATGCATATTTGATCCATAGAACGACAATTACTATACCTATTTCTCTTATTAATATCAATCTAACTCATATTATTAGCCATATTATGCTTATATGATCGATAGAACGACAATTACTATACTTATTACTCTTATTATTATCAATCTAAATCATATTATTCGCCATATTATGCTTATATGATCGATAGACCGACAATTACTATACTTATTACTCTTATTATTATCAATCTAATTCATATTATTAGCCATATTATGCTTATATGATCGATAGAACGACAATTACTATACTTATTACTCTTATTATTATCAAGCTAACTCATATTATTATCCATATTATGCTTATATGATCGATAGAACGACAATTACTATACGTATTACTCTTATTATTATCAATCTAATTCATATTATTAGCCATATTATGCTTATATGATCGATAGAACGACAATTACTATACTTATTGCTCTTATTATTATCAAGCTAACTCATATTATTATCCATATTATGCTTATATGATCGATAGAACGACCATTACTATACTTATTACTCTTATTATTACAAATCTAAATCATGTTATTCGCCATATTATGCTTATATGATCGATAGAACGACAATTACTGTACTTATTACTCTTACTATTATCAATCTAATTCATATTATTAGCCATATTATGCTTATATGATCGATAGAACGACAATTAATATACTTATTACTCTTATTACTATCAATCTAATTCATATTATTAGCCATATTATGCTTATATGATCGATAGAACGACAATTACTATACCTATTACTCTTATTAATATCAATCTAACTCATATTATTCGCCATATTATGCTTATATGGTCGATAGAACGGCAATTACTATATTTATTACTCTTATTATTATCAATCTAACTCATATTATTAGCCATATTATGCTTCCATGGTCGATAGAACGACAATTACTATACTTATTGGTCATATTATTATTAATCTAACTCATATTATTAGCCACATTATGCATATTTGATCCATAGAACGACAATTACTATACCTATTTCTCTTATTAATATCAATCTAACTCATATTATTAGCCATATTATGCTTATATGATCGATAGAACGACAATTACTATACTTATTACTCTTATTATTATCAATCTAAATCATATTATTCGCCATATTATGCTTATATGATCGATAGCACGACAATTACTATACTTATTACACTCATTACTATTAATCTAACTCATATTATTGGCCATATTATGCTTATATGATCGATAGAACGGCAATAGCTATACTTGTTACTCCTATTATTATCAATCTAACTCATATTATTAGCCATATTATGCTTCCATGGTCGTTAGAACGACAATTACTATACTTATTAGTCATATTATTATTAATCTAACTCATATTAGTAACCATATTATGCTTATATGGTCGATAGAACGGCAATTTCTATACTTATTACTCTGATTATTATCAATCTAAATCATATTATTCGCCATATTATGCTTATATGATCGATAGAACGACAATTACTATACTTATTACACTCATTACTATTAATCTATCTCATATTATTAACCATATTGTGCAGATATGATCGATAGAACGACAATTACTATACTTATTACTCTTATTATTACCAATCTAACTCATATTATTAGCCATATTATGCTTATATGATCGCTAGAACGACAATTACTATACTTATTACTCTTATTATTACCAATCTAAATCATATTATTCGCCATATTATGCTTATATGATCGAAAGAACGACAATTACTGTACTTATTACTCTTATTAATATCAATCTAACTCATATTATTAGCCATATTATGCTTATATGATCGATGGAACGATAATTACTATACTTATTACTCTTATTAATATCAATCTAACTCATATTATTAGCCATATTATGCTTATATGATCGATGGAACGATAATTACTATACTTATTACTCTTATTATTATCAATCTATCTCATATTATTAGCCATATTATGCTTCCATGGTCGATAGAACGACAATTACTATACTTATTAATCATATTATTATTAATCTAACTCATATTAGTAACCATATTATGCTTATATGGTCGATAGAACGGCAATAACTATACTTATTACTCTTATTATTATCAATCTAATTCATATTATTAGCCAGATTATGCATATTTGATCCATAGAACGACAATTGCTATACCTATTACTCTTATTAATATCAATCTAACTCATATTATTCGCCATATTATGCTTATATGGTCGATAGAACGGCAATTACTGTATTTATTACTCTTATTATTATCAATCTAACTCATATTATTAGCCATATTATGCTTCCATGATCGATAGAACGACAATTACTATACTTATTACTGTTATTATTATCAATCTACCTCATATTATTAGCCATATTATGCTTATATGATCGATAGAACGACAATTACTATACTTATTACACTCATTACTATTAATCTAACTCATATTATTGGCCATATTATGCTTCCATGGTCGATAGAACGACAATTACTATACTTATTAGTCATATTGTTATTAATCTAACTCATATTAGTAACCATATTATGCAGATATGATCGATAGAACGACAATTACTATACCTATTTCTCTTATTAATATCAATCTAACTCATATTATTAGCCATATTATGCTTATATGATCGATAGAACGACAATTACTATATTTATTACTCTTATTATTATCAATCTAACTCATATTATTCGCCATATTATGCTTATATGATCGATAGAACGACAATTACTATACTTATTACTCTTATTATTATCAATCTATCTCATATTATTAGCCATATTATGCTTCCATGGTCGATAGGACGACAATTACTATACTTATTAATCATATTATTATTAATCTAACTCATATTAGTAACCATATTATGCTTATATGGTCGATAGAACGGCAATTACTATACTTATTACTCCTATTATTATCAATCTAACTCATATTATTAGCCATATTATGCTTCCATGATCGATAGAACGACAATTACTATACTTATTACTCTTATTATTATCAAGCTAACTCATATTATTATCCATATTATGCTTATATGATCGATAGAACGACAATTACTATACTTATTACTCTTATTATTATCAATCTAACTCATATTATTAGCCATATTATGCTTCCATGGTCGATAGAACGACAATTACTATACTTATTAGTCATATTGTTATTAATCTAACTCATATTAGTAACCATATTATGCAGATATGATCGATAGAACGACAATTACTATACCTATTTCTCTTATTAATATCAATCTAACTCATATTATTAGCCATATTATGCTTATATGATCGATAGAACGACAATTACTATATTTATTACTCTTATTATTATCAATCTAACTCATATTATTAGCCATATTATGCTTCCATGGTCGATAGAACGACAATTACTATACTTATTAATCATATTATTATTAATCTAACTCATATTAGTAACCATATTATGCAGATATGATCGATAGAACGACAATTTCTATACCTATTACTCTTATTAATACAATCTAACTCATATTATTAGCCATATTATGATTATATGATCGATGGAACGACAATTACTATACTTATTACTCTTATTATTATCAATCTATCTCATATTATTCGCCATATTATGCTTCCATGGTCGATAGAACGACAATTACTATACTAATTAATCATATTATTATTAATCTAACTCATATTAGTAACCATATTATGCTTATATGGTCGATAGAACGGCAATTACTATACTTATTACTCTTATTATTATCAATCTAACTCATATTATTAGCCATATTATGCTTATATGATCGATAGAACGACAATTACTATACTTATTACACTCATTACTATTAATCTAACTCATATTATTGACCATATTGTGCAGATATGATCGATAGAACGACAATTACTATACATATTACTCTTATTATTATCAATCTAAATCATATTATTCGCCATATTATGCTTATATGATCGATAGAACGGCAATTACTATACTTATTACTTTTATTATTATCAATCTAATTCATATTATTAGGCATATTATGCTTATATGATCGATAGAACGACAATTACTATACTTATTACTCTTATTATTATCAAGCTAACTCATATTATTATCCATATTATGCTTATATGATCGATAGAACGACAATTAATATACTTATTACTCTTATTATTATCAATCTAACTCATATTATTAGCCATATTATGCTTCCATGATCGATAGAACGACAATTACTATACGTATTACTGTTATTATTCACAATCTAACTCTTATTATTAGCCATATTATGCTTATATGATCGATAGAACGACAATTAATATACTTATTACTCTTATTATTATCAATCTAAATCATATTATTCGCCATATTATGCTTATATGATCGATAGAACGACAATTACTATACTTATTACTCTTATTATTATCAATCTAATTCATATTAGTAACCATATTATGCTTATATGGTCGATAGAACGGCAATTACTATACTTATTACTCCTATTATTATCAATCTAACTCATATTATTAGCCATATTATGCTTCCATGATCGTTAGAACGACAATTACTATACTTATTAATCATATTATTATTAATCTAACTCATATTAGTAACCATATTATGCTTCCATGATCGATAGAACGACAATTACTATACGTATTACTGTTATTATTCTCAATCTAACTCTTATTATTGGCCATATTATGCTTATATGGTCGAGAGAACGACAATTAATATACTTATTACTCTTATTATTATCAATCTAAATCATATTATTCGCCATATTATGCTTATATGATCGATAGAACGACAATTACTATACTTATTACTCTTATTATTATCAATCTATCTCATATTATTAGCCATATTATGCTTCCATGGTCGATAGAACGACAATTACTATACTTATTAATCATATTATTATTAATCTAACTCATATTAGTAACCATATTATGCTTATATGGTCGATAGAACGGCAATTACTATACTTATTACTCCTATTATTATCAATCTAACTCATATTATTAGCCATATTATGCTTCCATGATCGATAGAACGACAATTACTATACTTATTACTGTTATTATTATCAATCTACCTCATATTATTAGCCATATTATGCTTATATGATCGATAGAACGACAATTACTATACTTATTACACTCATTACTATTAATCTAACTCATATTATTGGCCATATTATGCTTCCATGGTCGATAGAACGACAATTACTATACTTATTAGTCATATTGTTATTAATCTAACTCATATTAGTAACCATATTATGCAGATATGATCGGTAGAACGACAATTACTATACCTATTTCTCTTATTAATATCAATCTAACTCATATTATTAGCCATATTATGCTTATATGATCGATAGAACGACAATTACTATATTTATTACTCTTATTATTATCAATCTAACTCATATTATTCGCCATATTATGCTTATATGATCGATAGAACGACAATTACTATACTTATTACTCTTATTATTATCAATCTATCTCATATTATTAGCCATATTATGCTTCCATGGTCGATAGAACGACAATTACTATACTTATTAATCATATTATTATTAATCTAACTCATATTAGTAACCATATTATGCAGATATGATCGATAGAACGACAATTACTATACCTATTTCTCTTATTAATATCAATCTAACTCATATTATTAGCCATATTATGCTTATATGATCGATAGAACGACAATTACTATATTTATTACTCTTATTATTATCAATCTAACTCATATTATTAGCCATATTATGCTTCCATGGTCGATAGAACGACAATTACTATACTTATTAATCATATTATTATTAATCTAACTCATATTAGTAACCATATTATGCAGATATGATCGATAGAACGACAATTTCTATACCTATTACTCTTATTAATACAATCTAACTCATATTATTAGCCATATTATGATTATATGATCGATGGAACGACAATTACTATACTTATTACTCTTATTATTATCAATCTATCTCATATTATTCGCCATATTATGCTTCCATGGTCGATAGAACGACAATTACTATACTAATTAATCATATTATTATTAATCTAACTCATATTAGTAACCATATTATGCTTATATGGTCGATAGAACGGCAATTACTATACTTATTACTCTTATTATTATCAATCTAACTCATATTATTAGCCATATTATGCTTATATGATCGATAGAACGACAATTACTATACTTATTACACTCATTACTATTAATCTAACTCATATTATTGACCATATTGTGCAGATATGATCGATAGAACGACAATTACTATACCTATTTCTCTTATTAATATCAATCTAACTCATATTATTAGCGATATTATGCTTATATGATCGATAGAACGACAATAACTATACTTATTACTCTTATTATTATCAATCTAATTCATATTATTAGGCATATTATGCTTATATGATCGATAGAACGACAATTACTATACTTATTACTCTTATTATTATCAAGCTAACTCATATTATTATCCATATTATGCTTATATGATCGATAGAACGACAATTAATATACTTATTACTCTTATTATTATCAATCTAACTCATATTATTAGCCATATTATGCTTCCATGATCGATAGAACGACAATTACTATACGTATTACTGTTATTATTCACAATCTAACTCTTATTATTAGCCATATTATGCTTATATGATCGATAGAACGACAATTAATATACTTATTACTCTTATTATTATCAATCTAAATCATATTATTCGCCATATTATGCTTATATGATCGATAGAACGACAATTACTATACTTATTACTCTTATTATTATCAATCTAATTCATATTAATAACCATATTATGCTTATATGGTCGATAGAACGGCAATTACTATACTTATTACTCCTATTATTATCAATCTAACTCATATTATTAGCCATATTATGCTTCCATGATCGTTAGAACGACAATTACTATACTTATTACTGTTATTATTGTCAATCTAACTCATATTATTAGCCATATTATGCTTATATGATCGATAGAACGACAATTACTATACTTATTACACTCATTACTATTAATCTAACTCATATAATTGGCCATATTGTGCAGATATGATCGATAGAACGACAATTACTATACTTATTACTCTTATTATTATCAATCTAACTCATATTATTAGCCACATTATGCATATTTGATCCATAGAACGACAATTACTATACCTATTTCTCTTATTAATATCAATCTAACTCATATTATTAGCCATATTATGCTTATATGATCGATAGAACGACAATTACTATACTTATTACTCTTATTATTATCAATCTAAATCATATTATTCGCCATATTATGCTTATATGATCGATAGACCGACAATTACTATACTTATTACTCTTATTATTATCAATCTAATTCATATTATTAGCCATATTATGCTTATATGATCGATAGAACGACAATTACTATACTTATTACTCTTATTATTATCAAGCTAACTCATATTATTATCCATATTATGCTTATATGATCGATAGAACGACAATTACTATACGTATTACTCTTATTATTATCAATCTAATTCATATTATTAGCCATATTATGCTTATATGATCGATAGAACGACAATTACTATACTTATTGCTCTTATTATTATCAAGCTAACTCATATTATTATCCATATTATGCTTATATGATCGATAGAACGACCATTACTATACTTATTACTCTTATTATTACAAATCTAAATCATGTTATTCGCCATATTATGCTTATATGATCGATAGAACGACAATTACTGTACTTATTACTCTTACTATTATCAATCTAATTCATATTATTAGCCATATTATGCTTATATGATCGATAGAACGACAATTAATATACTTATTACTCTTATTACTATCAATCTAATTCATATTATTAGCCATATTATGCTTATATGATCGATAGAACGACAATTACTATACCTATTACTCTTATTAATATCAATCTAACTCATATTATTCGCCATATTATGCTTATATGGTCGATAGAACGGCAATTACTATATTTATTACTCTTATTATTATCAATCTAACTCATATTATTAGCCATATTATGCTTCCATGGTCGATAGAACGACAATTACTATACTTATTGGTCATATTATTATTAATCTAACTCATATTATTAGCCACATTATGCATATTTGATCCATAGAACGACAATTACTATACCTATTTCTCTTATTAATATCAATCTAACTCATATTATTAGCCATATTATGCTTATATGATCGATAGAACGACAATTACTATACTTATTACTCTTATTATTATCAATCTAAATCATATTATTCGCCATATTATGCTTATATGATCGATAGCACGACAATTACTATACTTATTACACTCATTACTATTAATCTAACTCATATTATTGGCCATATTATGCTTATATGATCGATAGAACGGCAATAGCTATACTTGTTACTCCTATTATTATCAATCTAACTCATATTATTAGCCATATTATGCTTCCATGGTCGTTAGAACGACAATTACTATACTTATTAGTCATATTATTATTAATCTAACTCATATTAGTAACCATATTATGCTTATATGGTCGATAGAACGGCAATTTCTATACTTATTACTCTGATTATTATCAATCTAAATCATATTATTCGCCATATTATGCTTATATGATCGATAGACCGACAATTACTATACTTATTACTCTTATTATTATCAATCTAATTCATATTATTAGCCATATTATGCTTATATGATCGATAGAACGACAATTACTATACTTATTACTCTTATTATTATCAAGCTAACTCATATTATTATCCATATTATGCTTATATGATCGATAGAACGACAATTACTATACGTATTACTCTTATTATTATCAATCTAATTCATATTATTAGCCATATTATGCTTATATGATCGATAGAACGACAATTACTATACTTATTGCTCTTATTATTATCAAGCTAACTCATATTATTATCCATATTATGCTTATATGATCGATAGAACGACCATTACTATACTTATTACTCTTATTATTACAAATCTAAATCATGTTATTCGCCATATTATGCTTATATGATCGATAGAACGACAATTACTGTACTTATTACTCTTACTATTATCAATCTAATTCATATTATTAGCCATATTATGCTTATATGATCGATAGAACGACAATTAATATACTTATTACTCTTATTACTATCAATCTAATTCATATTATTAGCCATATTATGCTTATATGATCGATAGAACGACAATTACTATACCTATTACTCTTATTAATATCAATCTAACTCATATTATTCGCCATATTATGCTTATATGGTCGATAGAACGGCAATTACTATATTTATTACTCTTATTATTATCAATCTAACTCATATTATTAGCCATATTATGCTTCCATGGTCGATAGAACGACAATTACTATACTTATTGGTCATATTATTATTAATCTAACTCATATTATTAGCCACATTATGCATATTTGATCCATAGAACGACAATTACTATACCTATTTCTCTTATTAATATCAATCTAACTCATATTATTAGCCATATTATGCTTATATGATCGATAGAACGACAATTACTATACTTATTACTCTTATTATTATCAATCTAAATCATATTATTCGCCATATTATGCTTATATGATCGATAGCACGACAATTACTATACTTATTACACTCATTACTATTAATCTAACTCATATTATTGGCCATATTATGCTTATATGATCGATAGAACGGCAATAGCTATACTTGTTACTCCTATTATTATCAATCTAACTCATATTATTAGCCATATTATGCTTCCATGGTCGTTAGAACGACAATTACTATACTTATTAGTCATATTATTATTAATCTAACTCATATTAGTAACCATATTATGCTTATATGGTCGATAGAACGGCAATTTCTATACTTATTACTCTGATTATTATCAATCTAAATCATATTATTCGCCATATTATGCTTATATGATCGATAGAACGACAATTACTATACTTATTACACTCATTACTATTAATCTATCTCATATTATTAACCATATTGTGCAGATATGATCGAGAGAACGACAATTACTATACTTATTACTCTTATTATTACCAATCTAACTCATATTATTAGCCATATTATGCTTATATGATCGCTAGAACGACAATTACTATACTTATTACTCTTATTATTACCAATCTAAATCATATTATTCGCCATATTATGCTTATATGATCGAAAGAACGACAATTACTGTACTTATTACTCTTATTAATATCAATCTAACTCATATTATTAGCCATATTATGCTTATATGATCGATGGAACGATAATTACTATACTTATTACTCTTATTAATATCAATCTAACTCATATTATTAGCCATATTATGCTTATATGATCGATGGAACGATAATTACTATACTTATTACTCTTATTATTATCAATCTATCTCATATTATTAGCCATATTATGCTTCCATGGTCGATAGAACGACAATTACTATACTTATTAATCATATTATTATTAATCTAACTCATATTAGTAACCATATTATGCTTATATGGTCGATAGAACGGCAATTTCTATACTTATTACTGTTATTATTATCAATCTAACTCATATTATTAGCCATATTATGCTTCCATGATCGATAGAACGACAATTACTATACTTATTACTGTTATTATTATCAATCTAACTCATATTATTAGCCATATTATGCTTATATGATCGATAGAACGACAATTACTATACTTATTACACTCATTACTATTAATCTAACTCATATTATTGACCATATTGTGCAGATATGATCGATAGAACGACAATTACTATACCTATTTCTCTTATTAATATCAATCTAACTCATATTATTAGCGATATTATGCTTATATGATCGATAGAACGACAATAACTATACTTATTACTCTTATTATTATCAATCTAATTCATATTATTAGCCAGATTATGCATATTTGATCCATAGAACGACAATTGCTATACCTATTACTCTTATTAATATCAATCTAACTCATATTATTCGCCATATTATGCTTATATGGTCGATAGAACGGCAATTACTGTATTTATTACTCTTATTATTATCAATCTAAATCATATTATTAGCCATATTATGCTTCCATGGTCGATAGAACGACAATTACTATACTTATTACTGTTATTATTATCAATCTACCTCATATTATTAGCCATATTATGCTTATATGATCGATAGAACGACAATTACTATACTTATTACACTCATTACTATTAATCTAACTCATATTATTGGCCATATTATGCTTCCATGGTCGATAGAACGACAATTACTATACTTATTAGTCATATTGTTATTAATCTAACTCATATTAGTAACCATATTATGCAGATATGATCGATAGAACGACAATTACTATACCTATTTCTCTTATTAATATCAATCTAACTCATATTATTAGCCATATTATGCTTATATGATCGATAGAACGACAATTACTATATTTATTACTCTTATTATTATCAATCTAACTCATATTATTCGCCATATTATGCTTATATGATCGATAGAACGACAATTACTATACTTATTACTCTTATTATTATCAATCTATCTCATATTATTAGCCATATTATGCTTCCATGGTCGATAGAACGACAATTACTATACTTATTAATCATATTATTATTAATCTAACTCATATTAGTAACCATATTATGCTTATATGGTCGATAGAACGGCAATTACTATACTTATTACTCCTATTATTATCAATCTAACTCATATTATTAGCCATATTATGCTTCCATGATCGATAGAACGACAATTACTATACTTATTACTCTTATTATTATCAAGCTAACTCATATTATTATCCATATTATGCTTATATGATCGATAGAACGACAATTACTATACTTATTACTCTTATTATTATCAATCTAACTCATATTATTAGCCATATTATGCTTCCATGGTCGATAGAACGACAATTACTATACTTATTAGTCATATTGTTATTAATCTAACTCATATTAGTAACCATATTATGCAGATATGATCGATAGAACGACAATTACTATACCTATTTCTCTTATTAATATCAATCTAACTCATATTATTAGCCATATTATGCTTATATGATCGATAGCACGACAATTACTATATTTATTACTCTTATTATTATCAATCTAACTCATATTATTAGCCATATTATGCTTCCATGGTCGATAGAACGACAATTACTATACTTATTAATCATATTATTATTAATCTAACTCATATTAGTAACCATATTATGCAGATATGATCGATAGAACGACAATTTCTATACCTATTACTCTTATTAATACAATCTAACTCATATTATTAGCCATATTATGATTATATGATCGATGGAACGACAATTACTATACTTATTACTCTTATTATTATCAATCTATCTCATATTATTCGCCATATTATGCTTCCATGGTCGATAGAACGACAATTACTATACTAATTAATCATATTATTATTAATCTAACTCATATTAGTAACCATATTATGCTTATATGGTCGATAGAACGGCAATTACTATACTTATTACTCTTATTATTATCAATCTAACTCATATTATTAGCCATATTATGCTTATATGATCGATAGAACGACAATTACTATACTTATTACACTCATTACTATTAATCTAACTCATATTATTGACCATATTGTGCAGATATGATCGATAGAACGACAATTACTATACATATTACTCTTATTATTATCAATCTAAATCATATTATTCGCCATATTATGCTTATATGATCGATAGAACGGCAATTACTATACTTATTACTTTTATTATTATCAATCTAATTCATATTATTAGGCATATTATGCTTATATGATCGATAGAACGACAATTACTATACTTATTACTCTTATTATTATCAAGCTAACTCATATTATTATCCATATTATGCTTATATGATCGATAGAACGACAATTAATATACTTATTACTCTTATTATTATCAATCTAACTCATATTATTAGCCATATTATGCTTCCATGATCGATAGAACGACAATTACTATACGTATTACTGTTATTATTCACAATCTAACTCTTATTATTAGCCATATTATGCTTATATGATCGATAGAACGACAATTAATATACTTATTACTCTTATTATTATCAATCTAAATCATATTATTCGCCATATTATGCTTATATGATCGATAGAACGACAATTACTATACTTATTACTCTTATTATTATCAATCTAATTCATATTAGTAACCATATTATGCTTATATGGTCGATAGAACGGCAATTACTATACTTATTACTCCTATTATTATCAATCTAACTCATATTATTAGCCATATTATGCTTCCATGATCGTTAGAACGACAATTACTATACTTATTACTGTTATTATTGTCAATCTAACTCATATTATTAGCCATATTATGCTTATATGATCGATAGAACGACAATTACTATACTTATTACACTCATTACTATTAATCTAACTCATATAATTGGCCATATTGTGCAGATATGATCGATAGAACGACAATTACTATACTTATTACTCTTATTATTATCAATCTAATTCATATTATTAGCCATATTATGCTTATATGATCGATAGAACGACAATTACTATACTTATTACTCTTATTATTATCAAGCTAACTCATATTATTATCCATATTATGCTTATATGATCGATAGAACGACAATTACTATACGTATTACTCTTATTATTATCAATCTAATTCATATTATTAGCCATATTATGCTTATATGATCGATAGAACGACAATTACTATACTTATTGCTCTTATTATTATCAAGCTAACTCATATTATTATCCATATTATGCTTATATGATCGATAGAACGACCATTACTATACTTATTACTCTTATTATTACAAATCTAAATCATGTTATTCGCCATATTATGCTTATATGATCGATAGAACGACAATTACTGTACTTATTACTCTTACTATTATCAATCTAATTCATATTATTAGCCATATTATGCTTATATGATCGATAGAACGACAATTAATATACTTATTACTCTTATTACTATCAATCTAATTCATATTATTAGCCATATTATGCTTATATGATCGATAGAACGACAATTACTATACCTATTACTCTTATTAATATCAATCTAACTCATATTATTCGCCATATTATGCTTATATGGTCGATAGAACGGCAATTACTATATTTATTACTCTTATTATTATCAATCTAACTCATATTATTAGCCATATTATGCTTCCATGGTCGATAGAACGACAATTACTATACTTATTGGTCATATTATTATTAATCTAACTCATATTATTAGCCACATTATGCATATTTGATCCATAGAACGACAATTACTATACCTATTTCTCTTATTAATATCAATCTAACTCATATTATTAGCCATATTATGCTTATATGATCGATAGAACGACAATTACTATACTTATTACTCTTATTATTATCAATCTAAATCATATTATTCGCCATATTATGCTTATATGATCGATAGCACGACAATTACTATACTTATTACACTCATTACTATTAATCTAACTCATATTATTGGCCATATTATGCTTATATGATCGATAGAACGGCAATAGCTATACTTGTTACTCCTATTATTATCAATCTAACTCATATTATTAGCCATATTATGCTTCCATGGTCGTTAGAACGACAATTACTATACTTATTAGTCATATTATTATTAATCTAACTCATATTAGTAACCATATTATGCTTATATGGTCGATAGAACGGCAATTTCTATACTTATTACTCTGATTATTATCAATCTAAATCATATTATTCGCCATATTATGCTTATATGATCGATAGAACGACAATTACTATACTTATTACACTCATTACTATTAATCTATCTCATATTATTAACCATATTGTGCAGATATGATCGATAGAACGACAATTACTATACTTATTACTCTTATTATTACCAATCTAACTCATATTATTAGCCATATTATGCTTATATGATCGCTAGAACGACAATTACTATACTTATTACTCTTATTATTACCAATCTAAATCATATTATTCGCCATATTATGCTTATATGATCGAAAGAACGACAATTACTGTACTTATTACTCTTATTAATATCAATCTAACTCATATTATTAGCCATATTATGCTTATATGATCGATGGAACGATAATTACTATACTTATTACTCTTATTAATATCAATCTAACTCATATTATTAGCCATATTATGCTTATATGATCGATGGAACGATAATTACTATACTTATTACTCTTATTATTATCAATCTATCTCATATTATTAGCCATATTATGCTTCCATGGTCGATAGAACGACAATTACTATACTTATTAATCATATTATTATTAATCTAACTCATATTAGTAACCATATTATGCTTATATGGTCGATAGAACGGCAATAACTATACTTATTACTCTTATTATTATCAATCTAATTCATATTATTAGCCAGATTATGCATATTTGATCCATAGAACGACAATTGCTATACCTATTACTCTTATTAATATCAATCTAACTCATATTATTCGCCATATTATGCTTATATGGTCGATAGAACGGCAATTACTGTATTTATTACTCTTATTATTATCAATCTAACTCATATTATTAGCCATATTATGCTTCCATGATCGATAGAACGACAATTACTATACTTATTACTGTTATTATTATCAATCTACCTCATATTATTAGCCATATTATGCTTATATGATCGATAGAACGACAATTACTATACTTATTACACTCATTACTATTAATCTAACTCATATTATTGGCCATATTATGCTTCCATGGTCGATAGAACGACAATTACTATACTTATTAGTCATATTGTTATTAATCTAACTCATATTAGTAACCATATTATGCAGATATGATCGATAGAACGACAATTACTATACCTATTTCTCTTATTAATATCAATCTAACTCATATTATTAGCCATATTATGCTTATATGATCGATAGAACGACAATTACTATATTTATTACTCTTATTATTATCAATCTAACTCATATTATTCGCCATATTATGCTTATATGATCGATAGAACGACAATTACTATACTTATTACTCTTATTATTATCAATCTATCTCATATTATTAGCCATATTATGCTTCCATGGTCGATAGAACGACAATTACTATACTTATTAATCATATTATTATTAATCTAACTCATATTAGTAACCATATTATGCTTATATGGTCGATAGAACGGCAATTACTATACTTATTACTCCTATTATTATCAATCTAACTCATATTATTAGCCATATTATGCTTCCATGATCGATAGAACGACAATTACTATACTTATTACTCTTATTATTATCAAGCTAACTCATATTATTATCCATATTATGCTTATATGATCGATAGAACGACAATTACTATACTTATTACTCTTATTATTATCAATCTAACTCATATTATTAGCCATATTATGCTTCCATGGTCGATAGAACGACAATTACTATACTTATTAGTCATATTGTTATTAATCTAACTCATATTAGTAACCATATTATGCAGATATGATCGATAGAACGACAATTACTATACCTATTTCTCTTATTAATATCAATCTAACTCATATTATTAGCCATATTATGCTTATATGATCGATAGAACGACAATTACTATATTTATTACTCTTATTATTATCAATCTAACTCATATTATTAGCCATATTATGCTTCCATGGTCGATAGAACGACAATTACTATACTTATTAATCATATTATTATTAATCTAACTCATATTAGTAACCATATTATGCAGATATGATCGATAGAACGACAATTTCTATACCTATTACTCTTATTAATACAATCTAACTCATATTATTAGCCATATTATGATTATATGATCGATGGAACGACAATTACTATACTTATTACTCTTATTATTATCAATCTATCTCATATTATTCGCCATATTATGCTTCCATGGTCGATAGAACGACAATTACTATACTAATTAATCATATTATTATTAATCTAACTCATATTAGTAACCATATTATGCTTATATGGTCGATAGAACGGCAATTACTATACTTATTACTCTTATTATTATCAATCTAACTCATATTATTAGCCATATTATGCTTATATGATCGATAGAACGACAATTACTATACTTATTACACTCATTACTATTAATCTAACTCATATTATTGACCATATTGTGCAGATATGATCGATAGAACGACAATTACTATACATATTACTCTTATTATTATCAATCTAAATCATATTATTCGCCATATTATGCTTATATGATCGATAGAACGGCAATTACTATACTTATTACTTTTATTATTATCAATCTAATTCATATTATTAGGCATATTATGCTTATATGATCGATAGAACGACAATTACTATACTTATTACTCTTATTATTATCAAGCTAACTCATATTATTATCCATATTATGCTTATATGATCGATAGAACGACAATTAATATACTTATTACTCTTATTATTATCAATCTAACTCATATTATTAGCCATATTATGCTTCCATGATCGATAGAACGACAATTACTATACGTATTACTGTTATTATTCACAATCTAACTCTTATTATTAGCCATATTATGCTTATATGATCGATAGAACGACAATTAATATACTTATTACTCTTATTATTATCAATCTAAATCATATTATTCGCCATATTATGCTTATATGATCGATAGAACGACAATTACTATACTTATTACTCCTATTATTATCAATCTAACTCATATTATTAGCCATATTATGCTTCCATGATCGTTAGAACGACAATTACTATACTTATTAATCATATTATTATTAATCTAACTCATATTAGTAACCATATTATGCTTCCATGATCGATAGAACGACAATTACTATACGTATTACTGTTATTATTCTCAATCTAACTCTTATTATTGGCCATATTATGCTTATATGGTCGAGAGAACGACAATTAATATACTTATTACTCTTATTATTATCAATCTAAATCATATTATTCGCCATATTATGCTTATATGATCGATAGAACGACAATTACTATACTTATTACTCTTATTATTATCAATCTATCTCATATTATTAGCCATATTATGCTTCCATGGTCGATAGAACGACAATTACTATACTTATTAATCATATTATTATTAATCTAACTCATATTAGTAACCATATTATGCTTATATGGTCGATAGAACGGCAATTACTATACTTATTACTCCTATTATTATCAATCTAACTCATATTATTAGCCATATTATGCTTCCATGATCGATAGAACGACAATTACTATACTTATTACTGTTATTATTATCAATCTACCTCATATTATTAGCCATATTATGCTTATATGATCGATAGAACGACAATTACTATACTTATTACACTCATTACTATTAATCTAACTCATATTATTGGCCATATTATGCTTCCATGGTCGATAGAACGACAATTACTATACTTATTAGTCATATTGTTATTAATCTAACTCATATTAGTAACCATATTATGCAGATATGATCGGTAGAACGACAATTACTATACCTATTTCTCTTATTAATATCAATCTAACTCATATTATTAGCCATATTATGCTTATATGATCGATAGAACGACAATTACTATATTTATTACTCTTATTATTATCAATCTAACTCATATTATTCGCCATATTATGCTTATATGATCGATAGAACGACAATTACTATACTTATTACTCTTATTATTATCAATCTATCTCATATTATTAGCCATATTATGCTTCCATGGTCGATAGAACGACAATTACTATACTTATTAATCATATTATTATTAATCTAACTCATATTAGTAACCATATTATGCTTATATGGTCGATAGAACGGCAATTACTATACTTATTACTCCTATTATTATCAATCTAACTCATATTATTAGCCATATTATGCTTCCATGATCGATAGAACGACAATTACTATACTTATTACTCTTATTATTATCAAGCTAACTCATATTATTATCCATATTATGCTTATATGATCGATAGAACGACAATTACTATACTTATTACTCTTATTATTATCAATCTAACTCATATTATTAGCCATATTATGCTTCCATGGTCGATAGAACGACAATTACTATACTTATTAGTCATATTGTTATTAATCTAACTCATATTAGTAACCATATTATGCAGATATGATCGATAGAACGACAATTACTATACCTATTTCTCTTATTAATATCAATCTAACTCATATTATTAGCCATATTATGCTTATATGATCGATAGAACGACAATTACTATATTTATTACTCTTATTATTATCAATCTAACTCATATTATTAGCCATATTATGCTTCCATGGTCGATAGAACGACAATTACTATACTTATTAATCATATTATTATTAATCTAACTCATATTAGTAACCATATTATGCAGATATGATCGATAGAACGACAATTTCTATACCTATTACTCTTATTAATACAATCTAACTCATATTATTAGCCATATTATGATTATATGATCGATGGAACGACAATTACTATACTTATTACTCTTATTATTATCAATCTATCTCATATTATTCGCCATATTATGCTTCCATGGTCGATAGAACGACAATTACTATACTAATTAATCATATTATTATTAATCTAACTCATATTAGTAACCATATTATGCTTATATGGTCGATAGAACGGCAATTACTATACTTATTACTCTTATTATTATCAATCTAACTCATATTATTAGCCATATTATGCTTATATGATCGATAGAACGACAATTACTATACTTATTACACTCATTACTATTAATCTAACTCATATTATTGACCATATTGTGCAGATATGATCGATAGAACGACAATTACTATACATATTACTCTTATTATTATCAATCTAAATCATATTATTCGCCATATTATGCTTATATGATCGATAGAACGGCAATTACTATACTTATTACTTTTATTATTATCAATCTAATTCATATTATTAGGCATATTATGCTTATATGATCGATAGAACGACAATTACTATACTTATTACTCTTATTATTATCAAGCTAACTCATATTATTATCCATATTATGCTTATATGATCGATAGAACGACAATTAATATACTTATTACTCTTATTATTATCAATCTAACTCATATTATTAGCCATATTATGCTTCCATGATCGATAGAACGACAATTACTATACGTATTACTGTTATTATTCACAATCTAACTCTTATTATTAGCCATATTATGCTTATATGATCGATAGAACGACAATTAATATACTGATTACTCTTATTATTATCAATCTAACTCATATTATTCGCCATATTATGCTTATATGATCGATAGAACGACAATTACTATACTTATTACTCTTATTATTATCAATCTAATTCATATTAGTAACCATATTATGCTTATATGGTCGATAGAACGGCAATTACTATACTTATTACTCCTATTATTATCAATCTAACTCATATTATTAGCCATATTATGCTTCCATGATCGTTAGAACGACAATTACTATACTTATTACTGTTATTATTGTCAATCTAACTCATATTATTAGCCATATTATGCTTATATGATCGATAGAACGACAATTACTATACTTATTACTCTTATTATTATCAATCTAATTCATATTAGTAACCATATTATGCTTATATGGTCGATAGAACGGCAATTACTATACTTATTACTCCTATTATTATCAATCTAACTCATATTATTAGCCATATTATGCTTCCATGATCGTTAGAACGACAATTACTATACTTATTAATCATATTATTATTAATCTAACTCATATTAGTAACCATATTATGCTTCCATGATCGATAGAACGACAATTACTATACGTATTACTGTTATTATTCTCAATCTAACTCTTATTATTGGCCATATTATGCTTATATGGTCGAGAGAACGACAATTAATATACTTATTACTCTTATTATTATCAATCTAAATCATATTATTCGCCATATTATGCTTATATGATCGATAGAACGACAATTACTATACTTATTACTCTTATTATTATCAATCTATCTCATATTATTAGCCATATTATGCTTCCATGGTCGATAGAACGACAATTACTATACTTATTAATCATATTATTATTAATCTAACTCATATTAGTAACCATATTATGCTTATATGGTCGATAGAACGGCAATTACTATACTTATTACTCCTATTATTATCAATCTAACTCATATTATTAGCCATATTATGCTTCCATGATCGATAGAACGACAATTACTATACTTATTACTGTTATTATTATCAATCTACCTCATATTATTAGCCATATTATGCTTATATGATCGATAGAACGACAATTACTATACTTATTACACTCATTACTATTAATCTAACTCATATTATTGGCCATATTATGCTTCCATGGTCGATAGAACGACAATTACTATACTTATTAGTCATATTGTTATTAATCTAACTCATATTAGTAACCATATTATGCAGATATGATCGGTAGAACGACAATTACTATACCTATTTCTCTTATTAATATCAATCTAACTCATATTATTAGCCATATTATGCTTATATGATCGATAGAACGACAATTACTATATTTATTACTCTTATTATTATCAATCTAACTCATATTATTCGCCATATTATGCTTATATGATCGATAGAACGACAATTACTATACTTATTACTCTTATTATTATCAATCTATCTCATATTATTAGCCATATTATGCTTCCATGGTCGATAGAACGACAATTACTATACTTATTAATCATATTATTATTAATCTAACTCATATTAGTAACCATATTATGCTTATATGGTCGATAGAACGGCAATTACTATACTTATTACTCCTATTATTATCAATCTAACTCATATTATTAGCCATATTATGCTTCCATGATCGATAGAACGACAATTACTATACTTATTACTCTTATTATTATCAAGCTAACTCATATTATTATCCATATTATGCTTATATGATCGATAGAACGACAATTACTATACTTATTACTCTTATTATTATCAATCTAACTCATATTATTAGCCATATTATGCTTCCATGGTCGATAGAACGACAATTACTATACTTATTAGTCATATTGTTATTAATCTAACTCATATTAGTAACCATATTATGCAGATATGATCGATAGAACGACAATTACTATACCTATTTCTCTTATTAATATCAATCTAACTCATATTATTAGCCATATTATGCTTATATGATCGATAGAACGACAATTACTATATTTATTACTCTTATTATTATCAATCTAACTCATATTATTAGCCATATTATGCTTCCATGGTCGATAGAACGACAATTACTATACTAATTAATCATATTATTATTAATCTAACTCATATTAGTAACCATATTATGCTTATATGGTCGATAGAACGGCAATTACTATACTTATTACTCTTATTATTATCAATCTAACTCATATTATTAGCCATATTATGCTTATATGATCGATAGAACGACAATTACTATACTTATTACACTCATTACTATTAATCTAACTCATATTATTGACCATATTGTGCAGATATGATCGATAGAACGACAATTACTATACATATTACTCTTATTATTATCAATCTAAATCATATTATTCGCCATATTATGCTTATATGATCGATAGAACGGCAATTACTATACTTATTACTTTTATTATTATCAATCTAATTCATATTATTAGGCATATTATGCTTATATGATCGATAGAACGACAATTACTATACTTATTACTCTTATTATTATCAAGCTAACTCATATTATTATCCATATTATGCTTATATGATCGATAGAACGACAATTAATATACTTATTACTCTTATTATTATCAATCTAACTCATATTATTAGCCATATTATGCTTCCATGATCGATAGAACGACAATTACTATACGTATTACTGTTATTATTCACAATCTAACTCTTATTATTAGCCATATTATGCTTATATGATCGATAGAACGACAATTAATATACTGATTACTCTTATTATTATCAATCTAAATCATATTATTCGCCATATTATGCTTATATGATCGATAGAACGACAATTACTATACTTATTACTCTTATTATTATCAATCTAATTCATATTAGTAACCATATTATGCTTATATGGTCGATAGAACGGCAATTACTATACTTATTACTCCTATTATTATCAATCTAACTCATATTATTAGCCATATTATGCTTCCATGATCGTTAGAACGACAATTACTATACTTATTACTGTTATTATTGTCAATCTAACTCATATTATTAGCCATATTATGCTTATATGATCGATAGAACGACAATTACTATACTTATTACACTCATTACTATTAATCTAACTCATATAATTGGCCATATTGTGCAGATATGATCGATAGAACGACAATTACTATACTTATTACTCTTATTATTATCAATCTAACTCATATTATTAGCCACATTATGCATATTTGATCCATAGAACGACAATTACTATACCTATTTCTCTTATTAATATCAATCTAACTCATATTATTAGCCATATTATGCTTATATGATCGATAGAACGACAATTACTATACTTATTACTCTTATTATTATCAATCAAAATCATATTATTCGCCATATTATGCTTATATGATCGATAGACCGACAATTACTATACTTATTACTCTTATTATTATCAATCTAATTCATATTATTAGCCATATTATGCTTATATGATCGATAGAACGACAATTACTATACTTATTACTCTTATTATTATCAAGCTAACTCATATTATTATCCATATTATGCTTATATGATCGATAGAACGACAATTACTATACGTATTACTCTTATTATTATCAATCTAATTCATATTATTAGCCATATTATGCTTATATGATCGATAGAACGACAATTACTATACTTATTGCTCTTATTATTATCAAGCTAACTCATATTATTATCCATATTATGCTTATATGATCGATAGAACGACCATTACTATACTTATTACTCTTATTATTACAAATCTAAATCATGTTATTCGCCATATTATGCTTATATGATCGATAGAACGACAATTACTGTACTTATTACTCTTACTATTATCAATCTAATTCATATTATTAGCCATATTATGCTTATATGATCGATAGAACGACAATTAATATACTTATTACTCTTATTACTATCAATCTAATTCATATTATTAGCCATATTATGCTTATATGATCGATAGAACGACAATTACTATACCTATTACTCTTATTAATATCAATCTAACTCATATTATTCGCCATATTATGCTTATATGGTCGATAGAACGGCAATTACTATATTTATTACTCTTATTATTATCAATCTAACTCATATTATTAGCCATATTATGCTTCCATGGTCGATAGAACGACAATTACTATACTTATTGGTCATATTATTATTAATCTAACTCATATTATTAGCCACATTATGCATATTTGATCCATAGAACGACAATTACTATACCTATTTCTCTTATTAATATCAATCTAACTCATATTATTAGCCATATTATGCTTATATGATCGATAGAACGACAATTACTATACTTATTACTCTTATTATTATCAATCTAAATCATATTATTCGCCATATTATGCTTATATGATCGATAGCACGACAATTACTATACTTATTACACTCATTACTATTAATCTAACTCATATTATTGGCCATATTATGCTTATATGATCGATAGAACGGCAATAGCTATACTTGTTACTCCTATTATTATCAATCTAACTCATATTATTAGCCATATTATGCTTCCATGGTCGTTAGAACGACAATTACTATACTTATTAGTCATATTATTATTAATCTAACTCATATTAGTAACCATATTATGCTTATATGGTCGATAGAACGGCAATTTCTATACTTATTACTCTGATTATTATCAATCTAAATCATATTATTCGCCATATTATGCTTATATGATCGATAGAACGACAATTACTATACTTATTACACTCATTACTATTAATCTATCTCATATTATTAACCATATTGTGCAGATATGATCGATAGAACGACAATTACTATACTTATTACTCTTATTATTACCAATCTAACTCATATTATTAGCCATATTATGCTTATATGATCGCTAGAACGACAATTACTATACTTATTACTCTTATTATTACCAATCTAAATCATATTATTCGCCATATTATGCTTATATGATCGAAAGAACGACAATTACTGTACTTATTACTCTTATTAATATCAATCTAACTCATATTATTAGCCATATTATGCTTATATGATCGATGGAACGATAATTACTATACTTATTACTCTTATTAATATCAATCTAACTCATATTATTAGCCATATTATGCTTATATGATCGATGGAACGATAATTACTATACTTATTACTCTTATTATTATCAATCTATCTCATATTATTAGCCATATTATGCTTCCATGGTCGATAGAACGACAATTACTATACTTATTAATCATATTATTATTAATCTAACTCATATTAGTAACCATATTATGCTTATATGGTCGATAGAACGGCAATTTCTATACTTATTACTGTTATTATTATCAATCTAACTCATATTATTAGCCATATTATGCTTCCATGATCGATAGAACGACAATTACTATACTTATTACTGTTATTATTATCAATCTAACTCATATTATTAGCCATATTATGCTTATATGATCGATAGAACGACAATTACTATACTTATTACACTCATTACTATTAATCTAACTCATATTATTGACCATATTGTGCAGATATGATCGATAGAACGACAATTACTATACCTATTTCTCTTATTAATATCAATCTAACTCATATTATTAGCGATATTATGCTTATATGATCGATAGAACGACAATAACTATACTTATTACTCTTATTATTATCAATCTAATTCATATTATTAGCCAGATTATGCATATTTGATCCATAGAACGACAATTGCTATACCTATTACTCTTATTAATATCAATCTAACTCATATTATTCGCCATATTATGCTTATATGGTCGATAGAACGGCAATTACTGTATTTATTACTCTTATTATTATCAATCTAAATCATATTATTAGCCATATTATGCTTCCATGGTCGATAGAACGACAATTACTATACTTATTACTGTTATTATTATCAATCTACCTCATATTATTAGCCATATTATGCTTATATGATCGATAGAACGACAATTACTATACTTATTACACTCATTACTATTAATCTAACTCATATTATTGGCCATATTATGCTTCCATGGTCGATAGAACGACAATTACTATACTTATTAGTCATATTGTTATTAATCTAACTCATATTAGTAACCATATTATGCAGATATGATCGATAGAACGACAATTACTATACCTATTTCTCTTATTAATATCAATCTAACTCATATTATTAGCCATATTATGCTTATATGATCGATAGAACGACAATTACTATATTTATTACTCTTATTATTATCAATCTAACTCATATTATTCGCCATATTATGCTTATATGATCGATAGAACGACAATTACTATACTTATTACTCTTATTATTATCAATCTATCTCATATTATTAGCCATATTATGCTTCCATGGTCGATAGAACGACAATTACTATACTTATTAATCATATTATTATTAATCTAACTCATATTAGTAACCATATTATGCTTATATGGTCGATAGAACGGCAATTACTATACTTATTACTCCTATTATTATCAATCTAACTCATATTATTAGCCATATTATGCTTCCATGATCGATAGAACGACAATTACTATACTTATTACTCTTATTATTATCAAGCTAACTCATATTATTATCCATATTATGCTTATATGATCGATAGAACGACAATTACTATACTTATTACTCTTATTATTATCAATCTAACTCATATTATTAGCCATATTATGCTTCCATGGTCGATAGAACGACAATTACTATACTTATTACACTCATTACTATTAATCTAACTCATATTATTGACCATATTGTGCAGATATGATCGATAGAACGACAATTACTATACCTATTTCTCTTATTAATATCAATCTAACTCATATTATTAGCGATATTATGCTTATATGATCGATAGAACGACAATAACTATACTTATTACTCTTATTATTATCAATCTAATTCATATTATTAGCCAGATTATGCGTATTTGATCCATAGAACGACAATTGCTATACCTATTACTCTTATTAATATCAATCTAACTCATATTATTCGCCATATTATGCTTATATGGTCGATAGAACGGCAATTACTGTATTTATTACTCTTATTATTATCAATCTAAATCATATTATTAGCCATATTATGCTTCCATGGTCGATAGAACGACAATTACTATACTTATTAATCATATTATTATTAATCTAACTCATATTAGTAACCATATTATGCTTCCATGATCGATAGAACGACAATTACTATACGTATTACTGTTATTATTCTCAATCTAACTCTTATTATTGGCCATATTATGCTTATATGATCGAGAGAACGACAATTAATATACTTATTACTCTTATTATTATCAATCTAAATCATATTATTCGCCATATTATGCTTATATGATCGATAGAACGACAATTACTATACTTATTACTCTTATTATTATCAATCTATCTCATATTATTAGCCATATTATGCTTCCATGGTCGATAGAACGACAATTACTATACTTATTAATCATATTATTATTAATCTAACTCATATTAGTAACCATATTATGCTTATATGGTCGATAGAACGGCAATTACTATACTTATTACTCCTATTATTATCAATCTAACTCATATTATTAGCCATATTATGCTTCCATGATCGATAGAACGACAATTACTATACTTATTACTGTTATTATTATCAATCTACCTCATATTATTAGCCATATTATGCTTATATGATCGATAGAACGACAATTACTATACTTATTACACTCATTACTATTAATCTAACTCATATTATTGGCCATATTATGCTTCCATGGTCGGTAGAACGACAATTACTATACTTATTAGTCATATTGTTATTAATCTAACTCATATTAGTAACCATATTATGCAGATATGATCGGTAGAACGACAATTACTATACCTATTTCTCTTATTAATATCAATCTAACTCATATTATTAGCCATATTATGCTTATATGATCGATAGAACGACAATTACTATATTTATTACTCTTACTATTATCAATCTAACTCATATTATTCGCCATATTATGCTTATATGATCGATAGAACGACAATTACTATACTTATTACTCTTATTATTATCAATCTATCTCATATTATTAGCCATATTATGCTTCCATGGTCGATAGAACGACAATTACTATACTTATTAATCATATTATTATTAATCTAACTCATATTAGTAACCATATTATGCTTATATGGTCGATAGAACGGCAATTACTATACTTATTACTCCTATTATTATCAATCTAACTCATATTATTAGCCATATTATGCTTCCATGATCGATAGAACGACAATTACTATACTTATTACTCTTATTATTATCAAGCTAACTCATATTATTATCCATATTATGCTTATATGATCGATAGAACGACAATTACTATACTTATTACTCTTATTATTATCAATCTAACTCATATTATTAGCCATATTATGCTTCCATGGTCGATAGAACGACAATTACTATACTTATTAGTCATATTGTTATTAATCTAACTCATATTAGTAACCATATTATGCAGATATGATCGATAGAACGACAATTACTATACCTATTTCTCTTATTAATATCAATCTAACTCATATTATTAGCCATATTATGCTTATATGATCGATAGAACGACAATTACTATATTTATTACTCTTATTATTATCAATCTAACTCATATTATTAGCCATATTATGCTTCCATGGTCGATAGAACGACAATTACTATACTTATTAATCATATTATTATTAATCTAACTCATATTAGTAACCATATTATGCAGATATGATCGATAGAACGACAATTTCTATACCTATTACTCTTATTAATACAATCTAACTCATATTATTAGCCATATTATGATTATATGATCGATGGAACGACAATTACTATACTTATTACTCTTATTATTATCAATCTATCTCATATTATTCGCCATATTATGCTTCCATGGTCGATAGAACGACAATTACTATACTAATTAATCATATTATTATTAATCTAACTCATATTAGTAACCATATTATGCTTATATGGTCGATAGAACGGCAATTACTATACTTATTACTCTTATTATTATCAATCTAACTCATATTATTAGCCATATTATGCTTATATGATCGATAGAACGACAATTACTATACTTATTACACTCATTACTATTAATCTAACTCATATTATTGACCATATTGTGCAGATATGATCGATAGAACGACAATTACTATACATATTACTCTTATTATTATCAATCTAAATCATATTATTCGCCATATTATGCTTATATGATCGATAGAACGGCAATTACTATACTTATTACTTTTATTATTATCAATCTAATTCATATTATTAGGCATATTATGCTTATATGATCGATAGAACGACAATTACTATACTTATTACTCTTATTATTATCAAGCTAACTCATATTATTATCCATATTATGCTTATATGATCGATAGAACGACAATTAATATACTTATTACTCTTATTATTATCAATCTAACTCATATTATTAGCCATATTATGCTTCCATGATCGATAGAACGACAATTACTATACGTATTACTGTTATTATTCACAATCTAACTCTTATTATTAGCCATATTATGCTTATATGATCGATAGAACGACAATTAATATACTTATTACTCTTATTATTATCAATCTAAATCATATTATTCGCCATATTATGCTTATATGATCGATAGAACGACAATTACTATACTTATTACTCTTATTATTATCAATCTAATTCATATTAATAACCATATTATGCTTATATGGTCGATAGAACGGCAATTACTATACTTATTACTCCTATTATTATCAATCTAACTCATATTATTAGCCATATTATGCTTCCATGATCGTTAGAACGACAATTACTATACTTATTACTGTTATTATTGTCAATCTAACTCATATTATTAGCCATATTATGCTTATATGATCGATAGAACGGCAATTACTATACTTATTACACTCATTACTATTAATCTAACTCATATAATTGGCCATATTGTGCAGATATGATCGATAGAACGACAATTACTATACTTATTACTCTTATTATTATCAATCTAACTCATATTATTAGCCACATTATGCATATTTGATCCATAGAACGACAATTACTATACCTATTTCTCTTATTAATATCAATCTAACTCATATTATTAGCCATATTATGCTTATATGATCGATAGAACGACAATTACTATACTTATTACTCTTATTATTATCAATCTAAATCATATTATTCGCCATATTATGCTTATATGATCGATAGACCGACAATTACTATACTTATTACTCTTATTATTATCAATCTAATTCATATTATTAGCCATATTATGCTTATATGATCGATAGAACGACAATTACTATACTTATTACTCTTATTATTATCAAGCTAACTCATATTATTATCCATATTATGCTTATATGATCGATAGAACGACAATTACTATACGTATTACTCTTATTATTATCAATCTAATTCATATTATTAGCCATATTATGCTTATATGATCGATAGAACGACAATTACTATACTTATTGCTCTTATTATTATCAAGCTAACTCATATTATTATCCATATTATGCTTATATGATCGATAGAACGACCATTACTATACTTATTACTCTTATTATTACAAATCTAAATCATGTTATTCGCCATATTATGCTTATATGATCGATAGAACGACAATTAACTGTACTTATTACTCTTACTATTATCAATCTAATTCATATTATTAGCCATATTATGCTTATATGATCGATAGAACGACAATTAATATACTTATTACTCTTATTACTATCAATCTAATTCATATTATTAGCCATATTATGCTTATATGATCGATAGAACGACAATTACTTTACCTATTACTCTTATTAATATCAATCTAACTCATATTATTCGCCATATTATGCTTATATGGTCGATAGAACGGCAATTACTGTATTTATTACTCTTATTATTATCAATCTAACTCATATTATTAGCCATATTATGCTTCCATGGTCGATAGAACGACAATTACTATACTTATTGGTCATATTATTATTAATCTAACTCATATTATTAGCCACATTATGCATATTTGATCCATAGAACGACAATTACTATACCTATTTCTCTTATTAATATCAATCTAACTCATATTATTAGCCATATTATGCTTATATGATCGATAGAACGACAATTACTATACTTATTACTCTTATTATTATCAATCTAAATCATATTATTCGCCATATTATGCTTATATGATCGATAGCACGACAATTACTATACTTATTACACTCATTACTATTAATCTAACTCATATTATTGGCCATATTATGCTTATATGATCGATAGAACGGCAATAGCTATACTTGTTACTCCTATTATTATCAATCTAACTCATATTATTAGCCATATTATGCTTCCATGGTCGTTAGAACGACAATTACTATACTTATTAGTCATATTATTATTAATCTAACTCATATTAGTAACCATATTATGCTTATATGGTCGATAGAACGGCAATTTCTATACTTATTACTCTGATTATTATCAATCTAAATCATATTATTCGCCATATTATGCTTATATGATCGATAGAACGACAATTACTATACTTATTACACTCATTACTATTAATCTATCTCATATTATTAACCATTTTGTGCAGATATGATCGAGAGAACGACAATTACTATACTTATTACTCTTATTATTACCAATCTAACTCATATTATTAGCCATATTATGCTTATATGATCGCTAGAACGACAATTACTATACTTATTACTCTTATTATTACCAATCTAAATCATATTATTCGCCATATTATGCTTATATGATCGAAAGAACGACAATTACTGTACTTATTACTCTTATTAATATCAATCTAACTCATATTATTAGCATATTATGCTTATATGATCGATGGAACGATAATTACTATACTTATTACTCTTATTAATATCAATCTAACTCATATTATTAGCCATATTATGCTTATATGATCGATGGAACGATAATTACTATACTTATTACTCTTATTATTATCAATCTATCTCATATTATTAGCCATATTATGCTTCCATGGTCGATAGAAACGACAATTACTATACTTATTAATCATATTATTATTAATCTAACTCATATTAGTAACCATATTATGCTTATATGGTCGATAGAACGGCAATTTCTATACTTATTACTGTTATTATTATCAATCTAACTCATATTATTAGCCATATTATGCTTCCATGATCGATAGAACGACAATTACTATACTTATTACTGTTATTATTATCAATCTAACTCATATTATTAGCATATTATGCTTATATGATCGATAGAACGACAATTACTATACTTATTACACTCATTACTATTAATCTAACTCATATTATTGACCATATTGTGCAGATATGAATCGATAGAACGACAATTACTATACCTATTTCTCTTATTAATATCAATCTAACTCATATTATTAGCGATATTATGCTTATATGATCGATAGAAACGACAATAACTATACTTATTACTCTTATTATTATCAATCTAATTCATATTATT